>NW_008360317.1:7934910-7951183 GCF_000622305.1 Nannospalax galili | reverse complement strand
TTGAATTCCTTGATCATGTTTATGATTGTTCTTTTAAATTCAGTGTTCTGGGTTATCTCTAGGGGGTTCTTCTTGTAGAACTCTTCTACAGGATTGGTGGGCTTTGCTGGGGACATAGTATTTTGGCTTTCCATTTCATTATTCTTTCGTTGTGGTTTTGGCGTGTGAATTTCTTTTGTTGTTTGTGATTCTGATATGAGAATTAAGTTGAAGTATGCTGCTATTTGTATTGTTGGTATGCTTGGCCCCTTTCTTATTGGTTATATAAGCTGGTTGATCCAGATTTCAGGTTCTCTCAGGTTTTATTTTGGAGGGAACTAATGGCTTCAGATCAACTACTCAGGAGCACCCACAGAAGCCCAAGTCAGGTTCCAATCAGGTACACTCAGGCTTCCTTCTAAGTTTTGGACCTCTACTAGTGGGAACTCAGAGCAAAATTTGGGAATATCCCTAAGGAGGGGCTGATCTGGGGACTTTCAGTCTGTCTGCTGAGTTCTCAGCCCCTATACCAGAGGGAGGTGGGAATAGGCAGGCACTCTTTGGCAGTCTGCTGAAATCCCAGCTGCTACCTTTTATTTATTTATTTTATTTTATGTGTGTGAGTGTTTCGCCTACATGTATGCAAGTGCATGTAATGCCTACAGAGGTCAGAAGAGAGTGTTGGATATCCTGGAACTGGAGCTACAGACAGTAATGAGCTGCCATGTGAATGCTGGGAACTAATCCTGGTTCTCTGCAAGAGCAGCCAGTCTTTTTAACCCTTGAGACATCTCTCCAGGGGCCATGACTAGCTTCTTACTCCAGTTATTTCAGCATGTCTAAGGGCTCCTTCAAGAATAGCACTGACAGAAGGTACAGCCTATTCTAAACCCTGTAGAGGACTGAGCAGTTCCCAGGTTCACCTACCCACAGGCAACTTGAAAACAGCCACTGATAGCTGCCCCTCTTTCCATACCTGGTGATCCTTATCCCCATGACCCCCAGGTGAGAGTTCCTGCCTCAGTATGTCAGAAATGCTCAGTGTACTGAGACATAGTAAATATTGACATCTTCAAGCTGTATATGACATGCCAGATCTCAGGATGCCTTCGTCTTTCCTTTGCAAAAAAATACATCGCATAAGTCTATAAGAGAAAATAGGGCTTTTCCAAAGACTTCTTTTCATTTTCCTTCAAATAAAGTTTCTTTAAGTTCTGATACAATTACAGCTGTTCCGCAGAAGAATTCACAATAAGAATTCCTTGTTTTTAGCAAGCATTTCCTTCCCCCCCCTTCCTTCCTTCCTTCCTTTCTCTCTTTCTTTTGTGAACTATTAAGTTTAATTAGAATTACTTACAAGAGCATGGGTGAAGGGATATTTGCAGGAGCATGGCTCTTCAGTGGTTGCACTACTGAAGAAAATGTCTTCCCCTCTCCAAGCAACCATTTACTGCCTTTAGATCCTCAGGGAGGAGTGAGACCTCATGAGGCCCTCCCCCACTCCATGACAGAACGTTGATGGGGCCAATTTTGTGCAGATAATCGCAGCTGCTGAGAGTTCAAGAGTATAACAGTCATGTTGAAGCCGGTGCCCCACATAATTCCACCCTTGCTTCAGGCCCTTACGTTCTTTCTGTTCCCTTTTCTATGCTGTTCATTGAACATTGAGGGGGTGATATAGATATTCCATCCAGGGTTGAGCACATAGAAATCAAACCCAAGATTCCATGTGAAGATGGATGGTGGGATTATGCTTTATAAATACCCTCTGGTCACACAACAATACACATAGTGACTTAAAAAAATGAAAAAGTCACAGCTAGGCTCAAAATCAGGGTAAGCATATGGCCATCTACACCACTCCTGGGTATATACCTGAAGGAATCCATGTCAGCATACAACAGAGATACTTGCACATCCACGATTATTGCATCAATATTAACACTATCCAAGACATGGAACCAGCCTAGATGTCCATTAACAGAAGAATGGAGAAAGAAAATGTGTTATGGGTCTGGAGAGATGGCTTAGTGGCTAAGAGCACTGGTTGCTCTTGCAGGGGACCCAGCTTCAATTCCCAACACTCACATGGCAGCTAGCAACCATTTATAACTCCAGTTCCAGGGGATCTGACACCCTCTTCTGGCCTCCACCCACACTGTACACACATGGTGTACTTACATATATATAGGCAAACACTTATATGCATAAAATAAAAATAAATTTTTAAAAATCTAAAAAAGAAAATATATTATAAGTGCACAATGGAGTTTTATTCAGCAATATAGAAGAATGAATTATGTGATTTGTAGGAAAATGGACTGGAACAGGAAATCATTACATTAAGCAAAATGAATCAGATTCGGAAAGGCAATTATCACAAGTTTTTTCTCATATGCAAATTTATATTTTTTAAACAAACACATGTGACATGAACATTGTAGAAGGATTATTGAGAGGAGAAGGAGAAGACCTGGCAGGAAGGGAGAAGTGCAACAAGAAAGGACACAGGGGTTGGGGTGAACAATGAGCAAAGTGCATGATAAGCATGTATGGAGATGACATAACGAGACCCGTTATGAAGATGGCTCAGCGGATAAAGCACTTGCCACTGGATTTCAGATTCCCAGAACTTACATAAATGCTGGGTAGGCATGGCAGCCCACTTGTAATCCCAGCCCTGGGGAAGAAGAGACAAGGGACTCCTGAAGCAAACCTGCTAGATCTACTAGCCAAGTTGGAAGTCTCTGGCTTCCACATGCACAGGCATACACATGCACACACACTAACACACACACTCAAACGTGCATAAACATATACACAAAAAAGAAACAAAAATATATTTATTATTTTTATTTTATGTGTATGCATGTATTGCCTGCATGTAGGTAAGTGCACCCGTGTCGTGCAATGCCCACGGAGGTCTGAAGAGACTGTCGGATCCCCTGGGACTGGAGTTACGGACAGTTGTTAGCTGCCATGTGGATGCTGGAATTCAAACCCGGGTCTTCTGCAAGAAGAGTCGGTGTTCTTAACTGCTGAGCCACCTCTCCTGCCCCGAAACCCGTTATTTTATATACTCACAAATTTTAAAAGGAAATATTTTTAAATCAGGGTAAATATCTTCTTTCTTTAGAATTTCTGAGTAACGTGGATGTGGCAGTTAAAATTAAGAAGACTGACTCAGAGTCTGTTTAAGAAGACCAGAGGTGGGGCTGGAGAGATGGCTCAGCACCTAAGAGTACTGCCTGCTCTTGCAGAGGACCTGGGTTTGGTTCCCAGCACCCACATGAGCCTAATATTCATTCTTAACTCCAGTTACAGGGGATCTGTGGCTCTCATCTGGCCTCCTTGGGCATTACATGCATGTGTTACACTTATATGCATGCAGGCAAAACACTCAAACACATAAAAAATAATTATTAAGTCAGGCATGATGGCACATACCTTTAATCCCAGAACTTAGGATAGAGAGGCAGGCAGATCTCTGTGAGACTGAGGCCAGTCTGGTCTATATAGCAAGTTCCAGGCCAGCTGGGGCTACAGGAAGACCCTGTCTCAAAAGAAAAAAGAAATTCAAAAAAATTTTTAATTTTTTTAGAAGTTTTCAAAACTCTAGAAATTTTAACCTAGGCAGGCATTACTGGGTAACACTCCACCCCCAACTACAATGGCTTAAAGCAATAGCTACAAATATAATTTATTCATAAGCCTGCAGTTTAGCAGGGTTTGGTAGGGATGTCAATGATGTCAGTTAGGATGGCTCAGTTGGGGCCTGAGGACCCGCTTCCAAGATAGCTTATTCACAAGGCTGGAAAGGCCTCTTCAAGGAGTGGTTTCTTCATAGTACACTGGCTGGCTTCTGAAATCAACTGTCATTATCAGTACAACCATATTTAAAGAACAAGTACATTACAAAGCATTTACAGAATGGGAAAGAGGCCAAGAACCAACTCCGAGAAGGTTTTGTTTTCAATGAAACATATTAACCTGATTTCTTAATTAGTATAAAAGAATATGACTCAGAAAAATACATTATCAGAGCTAGAAGGGATGTAGAGATCATGGTCTCACTTCCTCAGAGATTCACTACCACAGACAAAGCCAGAGGAGCCCAGGCCCCATGCACAGAAGCATACTCTCAAGGCCCCACTGTTAGCCAAGTAGAGCCCAAAGACTTCATTTATTTATTTATTTATTTATTTATTTATTTATTTTTTTGGTCTTTTTGAGACAGGGTCTCCCTGTAGCCCCAGCTGTCCTGGAACGCACTGTGTAGACCAGGCTGGCCTTGAATTCACAGAGATCTGCCTGCCTCTGCCTCCCAAGTGAATGGGATTAAAGGCTTGAGCCACCACGCCGGGCTTCATCCATTTATTTTTAACTTTCCCATTTCCTGTAGTATCATGCTTTGATGGTTTTCTACTTCCTTAGGCCATGGAAGGAGTCCCAAAGAAATCCCAATGAACTTCAGGGCCATTCAGAGACAGGATAAAAGATGCAGAAGCATGGGGGGGTGGGTTCAGGAAGAACTCATCTCTGTCACTGAAAACATCCCGCTGTCCTCTTCTTCCAGGCAACATTCACCCTAGACAGCCCCAATGTCACAGGGAGAGTGTACTTGCCTTCCTGAGCTTCCTGTCAAGGTGGAAGATGAATGGGAAAGAAGTGGGTCAACAACAGATAAAGAAAGAATATGACAGGGCCAGTGAGATGGCTCAGCAGGCAAAGGTGCTTGCCACCAAGCCTAACAACCTAAGTTCAATCCCCACTGGGACCTTGAGGGTGGAAGAAGAGAACTGATTTCTGAAAGTTTTCCTCTGACCTTCACATATGCACCATGGCATCTGTGTGCATATTGGGGGGGGTAAATGTTGCAGTTGTTTTGTTTTTATGAGACACCGTCTCCCCGTAGCCCCAGCTACCCTGGAACTTGCTATGTAAACCAGGCTGGCTTGCTCTCACAGAGATCTGCCCGCCTCTGCCTCCCTAGTACTAGGATTAAATGTGTGTACTACTATCCTCAGCTATAATCTTTCTTTTCAAAAAATTAAAAATCATATGTTTTAAATTACATTTAAAAATTAAACCAGCTGGGCGTGGTGGTGCATTACTTTAATCCCAGCACTTGGGAGGCAGAGGCAGGCAGATCTTTGTGAGTTTGAGGCCAGCCTGGTCTACATAGCAAATTCCAGGATAGCTGGGGCTAAAAGGAGGCCCTGTTTAAACAAGACCAAAAAAAAAAAAAAAAAAAAAAATTAAACGAAAGAAAAGAAGAAAAAGAAAGCTTATGACAAAGTGACTCTGAAAAGTCACTCTAAAAACAAGGCCAATCAATCTTTCCTAGTGTCAAGAAAATCCAAACATTTCCAGAGAAGGCTGTACAATTTCGGTATTGTCACTTATGAGAGTAAGTCAAAACATCAGTAACTTAGCAAAATAAATACAACAAAATGTGCTCTGTGCTGGCGTGACCTAATAAAAACAGAGTTTTTAGAATCTAGGTCAAGAAGATAGTTAGGTCTTGCAGTACCCTAGGAGAAAGCCTTGGAGATTTGGGGAGGTTTTAATAACAGAAAGAAGTCGTGGCTGGAGAGATGACTCAGTGGTTAAGAACACTGGCTGCTCTTACAGAGGACCTGGGTTCAATTCCACCCACATGGTGGCTAAGAACCATCTGTAACTCCAGTTCCAGGGATCCAATGCCTTCTTCTGACCTCTGCGGGTGTTTCATGACACACACTACACTTACATACATGCAGGCAGCACACTCATACACATAAAATAAAAGTAATAAAATATTTTTTTAAAAAAGAAGTCACCATAACGATCTGTGGCCCTATTGAATCTTCCTGCTGAGGGCTACCTCTGAACGTATGTTCCCTTCTCAGTTTCCTGACACTGACCAGTCTGGACAGGTGGCCAAAATGTCTGCCTCCAGGAGCTTGAGGTCAGTGGGGGCGAGGGTGGAGCAAGGGGAAAAACAAACAAACAGTTGCTAAGAACTGAATGAGTTTGTTGAAGGAGTTTCTCCCCACCCCCAACCCCGCAGGGCACACTGCAATTCTCAGGACATCTATGCCTCCAGCTCTTCTGGCTGAGGCAAGTCTTCTCACCTTTCCCAGCTTCCCAGTCGGCTTGATTTATTACAACAGGAGAAAGGCTCCATCTGCCATGGAGGAAAATAGGAACCTTGGGATAAAGACATGGTCCTGGTTCCTGACGGCAGGACAACACCTTCCATGGAGCTGCAGTGTCCAGAGATGGTACTCATAGCCTGGGGGCCCAGCAACCAGAGGAATGGAACTAGGGCCAGAGGGACACATGAGTCTCCAGCCCTGGGTACCCCCAGGGAAGAGTCAGGAAACCAAAGTCAGTGCTGCAGAATCTCAAGGATGGAGATGCTTCTTCTAAGCAAGAGGTGGCAGCAATAGCCACGTCCACTTCCTGGCACCCTAGGCTTCCACCACTCAGCTGACAGGCTTAGACCAGAGCTGGGAGCTGGACAGTCTAACATGGCCAGGCTCTCTGTGTTGACCCTGATGTACGTGCTGAAGCTGCTGGAAGCACTTTTTATATTGTCTTCCTTGAACTCTGTGTCTTCATTTATATATAGTATCCCCCACTACCTGTTAGGATGTTAGTCAAAGTTTGTAGAACACTGACAAAAGGCATTTGATTCTTCTAGCACCAGCCTTGGTCTCATTCCTCATGGAGGAGAGACTTCTACCAGGAAATACTAGGAATGAACTTCAACCATCTGGGCCTCTGTTTCTTTGTGTACTAGAATTCCCTATCTTCTTACTAAGTGACTTTGAACAAGCTGGCTCTTTTCTCTGACCCACTGAGTTCTCAGTAGTAAAATGGGAACAGGTCTCCCTTTCTTGTCTGTGGTGAAGACCAAAGTCTGCTACACAGGAACCTGCTGAGTCATTGATGTGGGTGTTTGTCTCTATCTCCATCTCACCGTGTCACTGGGTAGTTTCTAGTGGGGTGTGGAGCCATGGCTGGGCAATGAGAGGGTCAGACTGATCCATCCCCCCATCTTCATGCCCTTGAGAGCCCTTCCACATTTTCAGGATTTTTAAGATAGGTAGATGAATGAAAAAGAATTCAGAAACTGAGGAAATGAAACCAAGTTCTTAGTTAATTGTGGGCCAACCTAGCAACCATGATTTATATTACACATTTCAATAAGACTCAGACTCACCTGTGAGGTGAGCGTGTACTTGGGAGACAACAGTACAAACTGGTTAAAAGTCTCTTAGAACATAGACATGGGAATCCTCCTTTTAGTCTACAAAGCTATCAGACTACGCTCTCTCTCTCTCTGAGAAGAAGATCCTGGGAGGAGATTGGAAGCCTGCTTCTGGAGAACATATGCCCATTCCCAGAAGAAAAATGTAAACATTTTACATCTAATATTCTACAAATAAATGTCCCAGCCAGGTCAATTCATGATGAACTCATTCTAATTGCTGGAGCTCTCCACCTGGCATTAGTTTTTCACTCTATATAAATAGACAAGAGGATTGCCACTCACCTAGAGAAATCTTCTAACCTGAGACACAAAGACCAAAATAAGAAGGAAAAACAAAACACATCAATGTTGAGGAAAGAGTTTATGAAGGTAAGAAGACATTAAAAAAAAAAAAACTATTGTGGATATTCTTAGAGAGACAGAACAGTATGGTATACGTGAAAAAACAGAATGTTTTTTTTTTTTTTTTTTTGTCTTTTTGAAGCAGGGTCTCTCTGTAGCTCCGGCTGTCCTGGAACTCACTATGTAGACCAGGCTGGCCTTGAACTCACAGAGATCCGCCTTCCTCTACCTCCCGAGTGCTGGGATTAAAGGCGTGCGCCACCACGTCCGGCTATTTTTTAAACAAATATATGTGTATAAATGTTTTGCCTACATGTATATAAATGCACCCAAGTGTATGCAATGCCTACAGAGGCCAGAAGAGGGAGTCGGATCCCCTGCTACTGAAGTTATAGACAGTTACCAGCTGACATATGGGTGCTGGGAACCGAAACTGGGTCCTCTAGAAGAACAGCTAGTGTTCTTAACAGCTGAACCATCTCTCCAGCCCGGAGACTGCTGCCTTTAAAAGAAAATTTCAGAGAAAAATAAGAACTATTAGAAAAGTTGAAATATGACAAAAGAAATAGAAAAAAAACAGTAGAAGCAATGGATATATCTGGCCATGGAGGGTCATGCCTGTCATCCCAGTACTAGGGAAGCAGAGGCAAGAGGGTCAAGAAATAAAGGCTGACCTGGGCTACATGATGAAGAAAGGAAAGGATAGATAGAGTGAGGGAGGGAAGGCGGCAAGGCAAGAACAAATATTGGAACTAATTTGAAAGTTTTCAAAAACACAATGTCTAAGAAATCTTCAGATCAAAGGTGTGCATGACAGAGAAAAACACGTTTAAAGAAATAATGACATAGCCAGGAGTCATAGGACAAAATCCTCACACTTGGGAGGTAGAGGCAGGAGAATCAGGAGTTCAAAGACAGCCTAGGCTACCTGAGATTCTGTCTTCAAAAAAATTTATTTTTTAACAAGAAAGAGGGCTAGAGAAATGGCACAGTCACTAAAAGGTTCACAATTAAAAACAAGAAAGAAAAAAAGAAATAACAGATAATTCTTCATAATTAAATAAATATATTCTCATGCACATTGAGTACTAAGCAGGAAAAACTTTCTAAATATATTCTATAGCCAGAGGCATTGCAGTGAAACTTGAAAGCATTAAAGACAAAGAGACAGTCCTAAAAGCTATGATTGGAAGAAAAAGATACATAATCTTCCAAAGAACTGCAACTGACTTCCAGACTTCTAGTGTTATCAGAACAGTAAATGCTGGGAGGTAAGAGGTATTTACCTTCAAAGGTGCGGAGAGGAATGAGGAACGACTGAGGTTCTGAGGATCCAAGAAGAGTAAATTAAGATAGGCTAAGTTAAGCAACTCTCCCAGTTCCAGGAACTCAAGATGCACAGGTGCAATGGAAACCCATAGTCCTAGCACTCTACAGTCCAAATTTCAGTGACTGCCTAGGATGTGTAGGAATATGGGGGAGAAGGAACAAAATAGAAGGAACAATACACTGAGTAACACAGTTCAACAGCAGCAAGGCCAGAGAGCATCAGGAAAATGCAGAAACGAAACTGTAATCATGCAACAGAACCCTATGTAGAGATTAAAGTGAGTTCTACCTATGCCCACCTACATATGTAGCTGGGCTACACCTCAGAAATATGATGTACCATCAAGTAGAAAAATGTGACTGGATTCCTGGCAAGACGCACTGAGGGAGGGGTAGGCATTTCCTTCTGTAAACTTTCTTCTTTTGCATTCACCAGTTACATCTTTGCAACAACTGAATGAGAGAACTCTAACGTGTATAGTCTGGACTGAAGGTGTTCAAGGCAAAGTCAGAACGAACTGCAATGTGACCACCAACAACATGTGGGAAGGATAAGGACAAATGACAGATGGATATTCAAAGTCCAGACACCCTGTTTATAGCCCACTGCTTCTCAGCCTTTGAGTGGAACCTCCAGTACATCATTTTGACCTGTTTTTCTATATTTTTCTCCTAACTCATAAACAAGGAAGCAAGCTCCTCTTATAACGGCTGAGAGCAAAAAAAGTAGAAATTGATAATGAATTTAAGTTTATTAGTAAGGGATTATACAAAAAAAGCTTAAAATGCCCAGTCGCAACCATCAATAAGATAACATTACAGTTGAGATAATCTTTGGAATCCCAACTATAAGTATTTGGTTAAAATAAAGAATTTTGAGATGCTATCTCCAATTAGCCTGAGGATAGGCAACACATGCAGTTACAACACCCTTCCCCTCAACTGTTTAGTGACAAGCTACGAATACTTTTTAATTTATAGGGGGTTTTATGTTAGCGTATTGAGACTATTTTACTTCAGCTGCCTAGCCAGTCTCCTTATGCGGAATCTGGTCCCCAGTGCCCATGGGCTCACCAGGGTAAAGGGGATACAGGAACAAGGCGTGTTCTTCCCACATGCTCCTCTGGAGCCAGATGCCAGGCACACTGTAGTAATGCCTGTCTTCTCTATTAGACTGAAAATTAGCGCATAGCAGGATCTACACCTTACTCATCTTCAGAGCTCTAACAGTAATGCTTGACTCAATTGCAGCTCATAAAGTATTGAATTGTTTGTAGTGTAATACTAGAGAGTGCAATTAGATGGCGCCGTGTTTCGCAGTTGAGTTCAAAGAAAATTTTCCCAACACCTGAGAAAAGAAACCAGACCCAGGGCAGACAACACCCCCTCCCAAACAATCTTACTACATGATATGTGCATATAGGTACTTGAGAAAAGATAACCTGCACAGATGTTGCCCAAAGAGCCTCTCATGAGAACATAGTACTTAAAAGCCTGTCTCTGAAGCAGGACTTGGCTGCTCATGCCTGTAGCGCCTGCACTGGAGAGGTGGGGGCAGGAGGATCAGGCACCCACCCGAACTCCTCAGCTATACAGCTCTTGGAGGTCAGCCTGGTCTACACATCTCAAAACACAAACCAACAGCAACAAAAGCGCTCTCTCTCTCTCTCTCTCTCTCTCTCTCTCTCTCTCTCTCTCTCTCTCTCTCTCTCTCTCTCTCTCTCCCTCTCCCTCTCTCCCTCTCTCCCCCCCCGCGCCTCCGTCTGCTATGTCTCTGTCTCTAATTTTTTTTTGTTAGTATCCAAAGTTTAATTTATATCATTCTGTGAGATCAGTAATTTTTGTTTTGTTTTATTTTTTTTTTACAATACACTTTATTTAACAGTGGCACCCATGTTTAGCGCAGCCTCGGAGCCTCTCTTTCTGACTCCAAAAGGGTGAGCACATCACCCTCTCGCACATGGCCTTTCACGTTGCGGATGACAGAGCGGCTGGTGTCATCCATAAATTCTACTCGTACCTGCGTGCATTGTCCCTGCAAACTGGTCCTGCCCAGCACTTTAGTCACCCTGGCCAGCTTGATGGGTTGCACGCGACTCGTGTCCATGATGGCGAAGATCTGACGGCAGAGGTGTTTTATTTTAAGACAGAGTCTAGCTATCAAGCCCATGCTGGCCTCCAACTTGAGATCCTCCTGCCTCAGCCTCCCAAGCACTGGGATTGCGGGTATGCACCACCACATTCCGGGTGTAATTCGCTCCATAACTAATTTTAGAAGCTCATCTGCCCTTTAGCAATAGCTGTCTCTAGGGCCTGGAGAGTTGACTCAGTGGTTAAAAGCACTCTCTGCACTTGCAGAGGACTGGGGTTCAATTCCAAGCACCCACATGGTGGCTAGCAACGGCAACTCCAGTTCCAGGGGAATCCAACGCCCTCTTCTGACTTCCTCGGGTATTGCATGACACAGGTATCCTTACATACATGTAGGCAGTACACTCATACACATAAAATTTAAAAAAAATTTTTTTTAAAGAAATGGCTGTCTCTAAATGACCATCTTGTGAAATAAATGACAATGAAACTATACAATGAAGTAACAATCTGGATATGAAAATTCTTTATAAACTTTTAGGTAAGAAAAACACAGTTTTCAAAACTGAACACTAACCAGGCAGTTTAGAAATATATATGAAAGTTTTTTAAATTTGACTTTGGTGCCCAGAAAATGCCCAGATGCCTAAATTCCCCAAATGTTCCTGGAAAGTCCACAGCCTGCATATTAATAAATTATACAGCTGATATGTACACAAAGGTTATATGAACTAGTTTCTGAGTCCTGAAAGGGGAGAAAAAAATTCCAAATGTTTAAGAAATTATAGGTACAATGAGCATTAATGGAATGCTCCCAGGAACTAGGCACCATCTGTAACTACAGTTGCAGGGGATCTGATGTTCTCTTCTGATCTCTGTGGGCACTGCATGACACGGGTGCACTTACCTACATGCAGGCAATACAAGCATACACATAAAATAAAAATAATAAATAAAAAAATTTTTTTAATTAAGACTTTTTTGTCTGGCACATTCACAGCATTTACAGTGCAGCAAAACTAAATGGAATCTACATGACACTTGGGGTAACAGATCAGCTAACATTTTCTACACATGCTAGCAAAATACCTTTTGGAATTTCTTCCCTCCCTCCTCCCAGTGAACACGTACAGTTTACAGAGATGGTAAACAGTTTCATCTACAAACACAGTTATTTCCCAACTAGTTAAAAAAGCTATTTACAAAAGTGTTACTCTACTTCTCCTCTTAAATACATCCAGCACTTCTAAGTATCTGAAAGGTCTGGATATTTCATACAGGAACTTGTGTGCTATGTGCACAACACTGATATAATAAATAAAATTGTACATGTAGCAATGGTTATGTTCTGAGGTACATAGAGTATGACTATTAGGGCCTTGAACCTTTCCCTCCTTGCTTCCTCCCTTCTCCCTCCAAATCAGTGAACAAACGCAGGCATTTGTAACTGAACAAACTCATATTCAAAAGTCATTTACAGAGGTTGGAGAGGCCGTTCTGAGGTAAGAGCACTGGCTCCTCTTGTAGAGGAACCGGGTTCGATTCCCAGCACCTATATGGCGGCTAACAATTGTATGCAACTCCAGTTCCAGGGGAATCCTATGCCCTCGTCTGACTTCCTCAGGCATTGCATGACACAGGTGTACTTACACACATGCAAGCAATACACTCATACACATAAGGTAAAAATAATAAATCAATATTTTTTTTAAAAGTCATTTACAGAAAATGTTTTCTTATAAATTTCAACACAAAATATGCTAATTTTACTACTTTGTCATGCACTGGCAATCTCTTTGACATGTAAAGACAAGATACTGTAAAATTTGATCTGATTTTTTTTCCATTATGTACACAGCAAAATAAAATAAAACGCACAAAACATAAAAAATGGTGTCTGAAAATGCACAAGTGCAAAGGCTCTGGAATGCTTCAGTGAGTCCCACCTCCTCAAACTGCTGAATAATCACAAACAGACTGTGCTGCTCACAGGGGTGGAATCACAAGCCCATTCCCAAAAGGCAGCACACAAAGTGACGTTTTACTGCCTCTGTGCTCAACTACATCGGGCACGCCTGGGCGGACTAGATACTTAGAAGTAGGGACTCCATCTGAACATTGTGTTCACAGTATTCTTCAATCAATTGCACGCATGTGACAATAACTTATTTGAAAGTATCTTTGAAATAATATGAGCATTCTGGCATAGATCCCTTCCCTTCTTCACCAACTTGATGGGCCACAGTGCTCAAATTTCGGAAGATAATCTTTCCTAGGAGTTTTCACACAAAATTATTAAGTTTTGTCAGACTCTGGTAAAGTCTTTAACATATAGAAAGACTGGCTGTTTAAATAGGGACTCTTTTGTCCTTTTGTTGTTATTTGTTGGCCTTTCTGAGACAGGGTATCTCTCTCTGTAGCCCCAGCTGGCCTGGAACTCCCTATGTAGACCAGGCTGCCCTCAGTCTCACAGAGATCCGCCTACCTCTGCCTCCTGAGTGCTGGAATTAAAGGTGTACCACACCCAGTTTGTCTTTTTTTTTTTTTTAATACTGTGTACATAGTCAAGAAAAGCAAAATGGGATACTAGCTTCTCTTCCTTGCCCTGAGCATGCTGGCTTGGCATTCTACATTTCCCTCCCCTGGGGCCTGGGGCACAGATACAATGTGTGCAGCCCAAAAGGTGCTTGCCTAGTCTTCCAAAACAGCATTTCATATGAACTTGAACAGAAAGATATTTACAAAATACGCTGTTTTAACTACTTCTACCTTTAAATATATATCAGGTACTTTGGAATATCTAGAAAGACTAGATATTTTGGAAAACACTAAGCCTTGTCAACTATACACACAATGTTGAGGAATAAAAGGCATACACAACACAATAGTTGTTGCATTGTGAATACTAAACTGCCTTGGACATAAGAGTGGGCCAGCACCAGACCTCACAGTCTTCTGTTCAGCATTCTCTAACCTCCCAAACAGCAGGGCAGCGGCATCAATTTACCAAGACTGTTACTCTCAGGATGCAAATTTTCAAAAGGGCTGGTACAGTTCCCCAGTCAAGCCTGTGTAGCTACATCTTAGTATGCACAAGACACTACATGAAAAAAATACTAAGCATGAAAAAAAATTTTAAGAAGAGGTAATTTTACCTAAAGTGGGAAACAAAATTTTCTGTTTACAGGTAACTTGAATCAAGAGTCTTTGACTACTGTCATTAGAGGGGCTTACTGTTGTCTTTGGCTTTTGTATACACAGGCAATCTACCACATCTGTTAAGAACTTTAATTTTGGGGCTGGAGAGATAGCTCAGTGGTTAAGAGCACTGGCTGATCTTGTAGAGTACCTGGGTTGGGTTCCCGGAACCTACTAGCAGCTCACAACCTTCTATAACTCCAGTTCCAGGGAACTTGACTCCCTCTTCTGGTCTCTATGTGCACCAGACATGTATGTGGTACACTTATATACATGCAGGCAAAAAACACTCATACACATAAAATAAAAGTAAATAAATCTTAAAAAACAAACAACAAACAAACAAACAAAGACCCAAAACTTTCTACTCTTTTCCAAAGCCTGAGAATCTAGTTGAACCCAGATTTGGTGCTAGGACAAGGGAGTTATTCATTTTGTTGATAAAAAATGTGTAAGAACTTGAACTGGTAAGATGGCTCAGCAGGTAGGGCTGATTGCCAGCAGGTCTTATAGCCTGAGTTTGATGTCCAGGTTCCACATGGCAGAGGATACAAGCCATGACACATGTGTCCAATCTCTCGTTCTCTCTCTCTCTCTCTCTCTCTCTCTCCATATATATATATATATATATATATATATGTATGTATGTATATCTTGGGACCACCTAGCAGAAGCAAGACCTTATTCACTTATGGGTGAGATGGAAGCCTGGATTTATGGATGTCCTTTGAAGGTGGAAGAGCCAGGCAAGGATTTATGAGATTTGTCTCCATTCCTATGAGTACATACCCTTCTCTGCTTTCCTTCTAGAGCCTCAAAAGTTGATCAGTTAGTTTCAAATGATTATTTTTAACAAGTGATGAAGATTCAAAGGCCTTAACTAGTTCTCAGCATATGAGAGCAAGAGAGAGAGAGAGAGAGAGAGAGAAGAAGAAGAAGAAGAAGAAGAGGATGAAGAGGAGGAAGAGGAGGAAGGGAAACGGGGAGGGAGGGAGGACAAGGCAGAGCAGGGGAAGGAAGAGAACACTGGAAATACTTTCTGCCAACCTGAGTCCCCCATGGACCCTTCTACTGTCACCCTCATTAACACTTAAGGATGGTTTAATTACAGCACAAACTTACTCCACCACATTTGCTAAAGATTATTTTTATTGACAAAGCTGTACGACCAAACTTCAACAATAATGTGAAATTTGTTGCTGCTGCTGTTTGCAGTTCACTCCCTTTCCAAATTCTCTAAGCTACACAAGGTTTTTCAATGTAATCATGTTATTTCTTAGCAATGCTAGTAAAATATTTTAAAATTAAAAAAGGGAGAAAGACAGTGTCTTACAGGGCTGGGACTCTAGGTGAGCCCAGGGGATGGACCCACACTGAAGGACATTTGGGGACACAAGTCAGACTCCATAGGCCATGTAATACATATAAAAGAGTATATAAATTAGGTGGGGAGGCAGTGGGGGGGGTGCAGAGAGGGGAGAGGATCTAAATACCATCAAACTATGTTGTATGAAAACCACAAAAATTAAAAAAAAAAAAACGTTTTTTATTTAAGTTATTTTCAGAGTCAGGCATGGTGACTCACACTTTTAATCATAAGACTCTGGAGACAGAAGCAGATGATTCAGCAGGTAAAGATGATGCCAGCAGGTCTTATGGCCTGCGTTTCATCGCCAGGTTCCACATGGCAGAAGGGCCAGCCTGGTTTATATAGTGAGTTCCAGGCCAACTGGGGTTACAGGGAGACCCTGCCTCAAAAAGACCAAAAAAAAAAGGAAAAATAAATAAATAATAAAATAAAAATATAAACAAATCAAAAGATTTTTAAAGAAATCATGGCTTTGAAGATAAAGCAGAAGCAATTATTTTAAAACTACCAAACACACACACAAAGAGAAGGAATATAGAAATTTTTAAAAAATTATTTATTTAATAACATACTTAGAGGAAGCATTTCATTACAACAGCATTGACATATTCAATAACAATTTCCTGACCTAAGATGCATCTCTTTCAAAATTGGCTGTAAATTTTTAGGTTTACAGGAATTATTACAGTTATAAAATATTGTAT
>NW_008360317.1:7933855-7934503 GCF_000622305.1 Nannospalax galili | reverse complement strand
TATAGCTTTAAAATATTGAGGAACATACTCCAGAGCAACAGTACATCTCTTTCAGAAGTGGGTGCAAGTTTCTAGGTACACAGTTGAATTAATATAGTTAAATATTATTGAACTCAGTATAAGCCCTGTAAGACATAAAATTGGATGAGTTTTTAATCTTTAAAAAAGATCTCCATTTCATTTTAGAATATATTGTTCCTTGCAAAAAGACTCATTGTTTTTGTTATTAACACTGAGATGTTGGGGCTTGCATCTCTAATCTGTATGTATCTGATTCTTACTAGTTGTAATCGGTTGCACTTTGATCCTTGGTGCCTGTGTATTTCTATAAAGTCATTGGGGAGATTTCAATGGTATTTTTTATCACCTCCACTAATTAGCATGACGTAAATTTCTGTGCTTCCTCCTCAAATATAATACATTTTTTTTAAAATTTGTTGATTTTGTGTGTGTGTGTGTGTGTGTGTGTGTATCACACAGAACATCCCCAACCATCTCATTCGACTATACACCTACTTCACATAGGGCACCCTCCCATAACCTCCCTCCCCCCACTAGAGCCCTTATACTCTGATATCCCTGCTACTGTCTGCTGTGTTGTCAGCACCCCCAGCCATTCCCCACCCCTTGTCCATCTCGTGACTCTCG
>NW_008360317.1:7933028-7933498 GCF_000622305.1 Nannospalax galili | reverse complement strand
GGGTCACATGGGCTTGGGAGGAGCCCCTGGCTCCTTTCTTTTACCAGTTCTGCCTATGTGAAGATAAGTCAAAGGTCCTGCTCAATCATGGTTGGCTTCACTTAGAAGCATGGAGGAAATGATTCCGCTGTGTTGACCCTCCTCTTTGTAGACTAGACACTGGTTCAAGTCACTCTGGTGGGGTCTTCTTGGCCTCCTTGGTCAAGAGGACAGGCAACCCATCACCATTACAGGACATTTTGAGAGATGCTCATAGTCTCCTGGAACTTGTCGACCTAGGAGGGCAAGGAGCAAAATCTGTCCTTTATGTCACTCTTACCAAATTAGTATAGGCCTCAAAGCATGTCTGTTAAACATCCAAGAATGTTAGTTCTGTTGCAGGTTCTCCTCAGGCCAGCTGTGAAGACTCTGACCTGTATCAGGTCTCCTGCCAATTGGGGAGGGGGGGGCAAGAGGCACACAGTCACATC
>NW_008360317.1:7931344-7932221 GCF_000622305.1 Nannospalax galili | reverse complement strand
CTCCAACATTTGGTATCATTTGTTCTCTTGATCTTAGCCAGTCTGACTGGGGTAAGATGAAATCTTAAAGTGGTTTTAATTTGCATTTCCCTAATTATTAGTGATGTTGAACATCTTTTAGGATATTTCATAGCCATCTTTACTTCTTCTTTTGAGAACTCTCTGTTCAGCTCCTTAGCCCATCTTTTAGTTGGGTTACTTCTTGTCTTGATTCTCTGTTTTTAGAGTTCGTTATATATTCTGGCTATTAAACCTCTGTCAGATGTGTCGCTAGTGAAGATTTTCTCCCGTTCTGTGGGTTTTCTGATCGCTTCCCTGGTTGCCTCCTTTGATGTACAGAAGCTTTTTAGTTTAATGAGGTCCCATTTGTTAATTCTTGCCCTTGTTTCCTGAGCAATTGATATCCAGTTTAGAAAATCCTTTCCTACACCTATATCTTATAGGTTTTTCCCAATGTTTTCTTCTAATAGTTTCAGAGTTTCGGGCTTTACATTGAGGTCTGTGGGACATTTGGAATTGACTTTGGTGCAGGGTGAGAGATAGGGGTTTAGTTTCATTCTTTACAAGTGGAGATCCAGTTTTGCCAGCACCAGTTGCTGAACATGCTGTCTTTCCTCCAGTGACTATCAGGTGGCTGAAATTGCATTTACTCATATTTGGGTCTTCAATTTTGTTCCATTGATCTATGGGTCTATTTTTGTGCCAGTACCATGTTGTTTTTATGACTATAGCTCTGTAGTACAGCTTAAAATCTGGTATAGTAATCCCCCTGACATTGCTCTTAGTGCTCAGGGTTGTTTTGGCTATCTGAGGTCTTTTGTGCTTTCATATGAATCTTAGGATAGTTTCTTCCAGTTCTGAGAAAAATGTCATGGGA
>NW_008360317.1:7926564-7931161 GCF_000622305.1 Nannospalax galili | reverse complement strand
CATTAGTAGTTTTCTGGTGGAATATTTGGAATCTCTTATATATAATATCATATTATCTACAAATGGTGATAATTTGAGCTCTTCTTTTCCAATTGTTACTCCTTTAATTTCCTGCTCTTTTCTTATTGCTCTTGAAAGAGTTTCAAGTACTATGTTAAAGAGAAGTGGAGATAGTGGACAGCCTTGTCTGGTTCCTGATTTCAATGGGAATGCTTCCAGTTTTTCTCCATTTAGAATGATGTTGGCTGTGGGTTTGTTATATATGGCTTTAATTGTGTTGAGGTATTTTTCCCTCCAGTCCAATTCCCTCTAGGACTTTGAAAATAAATGCATGTTGAATTTTGTCAAAGGCCTTCTCTGCATCTATTGAGATGACCATGTGGTTCTTGTCTTTGAGCCCATTTATATGATCTACGACGTTTACTGATTTACGTATATTGAACCATCCTTGCATCTCTGGGATAAAGCCGACTTGATCATGGTGGATGATCTTTTTGATGTGTGTCTGTATGCGGTTTGCAAGTATCTTGTTGAGAATTTTTGCATCTATGTTCATTAAGGAAATGGGTCTATAGTTTTCTTTTTTGGTTGTACTTTTGTCTGTCTTTGGTATTAGAGTGATGCGATGCTGGCTTCATAGAAGGAATTTGGAAGTTTTCCCTCCATTTCTATTTTTTTGAATAAATTAAGTAGTATTGGATGTAGATCTTCTTTCAATGTCCGATAGAATTTTCCTGTAAATCCATCTGGTCCTGGGCTTTTTTTAGTCGGGAGGTTTTGTATTACTGTTTCAATTTCTTTTTGTGTTATGGATCTGTTGCTTTCTTTAATCTCTTCTTGGTTTAGTTTTGGTGGTTCCCATGCCTTTAGATATCTGTCCATTTCTTTTAGGTTTTCAAATTTAGTAGCATATAGGTTTTAAAGTGGAATATATAAATTTTTTGAAGATGCTTGAAAGAGATCCTGGAAACTCAATAAGAAAGTAATAAATGCCAGAAGAACAAGTAATAAAGGAAGGGGTGATAAAGAAATGATCAAAGAAAGCTGGGTGTGGTAAGGCAGGCCTGTCGCTCTGGGGGGTGGGGCAGACATACAGATGGCCAGAGCTCACTGTCCATTCAGCCTAGCTAACCAGTGAGGTTCAGTGAGAGATTCTGTCTCAAAAAATAAAGGGCCAGTGAGATGGCTCAGCAGGGAAAGGATTTGCTGTGTAACCTGGCGACCTGAGTTCAATTCCAAGAACTCACACAAAGGAGAAAGGAAAGAATCAACTGCACAAAGTTGTCCTCTGACCTCTGCACACAAATAGTAGTATATGCACCCCTAGCTCCACCCCCATGCCATATTTAACACACAACACACACACCATATACACAAACACACTGTATACACACACACACACACACACACACACACAAATAGTAATACACTTTTTAAAAAGATAAAGTAGAGGGGCTGGGAAGATGGCTCAGTGGTTAAGAGCTCTGGCTACTCTTGCAGAGGACCTGGGTTTGGTTCCCAGCACCCACTTGATGCCTAACAACTGTCTATAACTCCAGTTCCAGGGGGATCTGAAGCCCTCTTGTAACCTCCTTGGGCATTGCATGATACAGATGCACTTACATACATGTGGGCAATTCTCTCATACACATAAATAAAAATAATACATTAAAAATTTTTTTAAAAAAAATGGGGAGCAATAGATAAGACACCCAACATCAAGGTCTGGTCACCACACCACACACAGACATGCACATTACACACACACACACGCACACATGCACACACAAAGAAATGAAGAAGGAATTTTTTAAAGATTTAAAAAAACATTTTATTATTTTTATTTTATGTGTATGTGTGTATTGCCTGCATGTAGGTAAGTGCACCCGTGTCATGCAATGCCCAAGGAGGACAGAAGAGGATGTCAGATTTCCTGGAACTGGAGTTACAGACAGTTATTAGCTGCCATGTGGGTGCTGGGAATCGAACCTGGGTCTTCTGCAAGAACAGCCAGTGTTTAAAGAAGGAAAAATTTTTTAATATATATTTTTTATATTTATTTTATGTGTATGAGTGTATTGCCTGCATGCATGTGAATGCACTTGTGCAATGCTTCGGATGTCAGAAGAGGGCTTCGGATTCCCCTGGAACTGGAGTTAAGGATGGTTTGTAGCAGCCCTGTGGGTGCTGGGAATCAAATGTAGGTCCTCTGCAAGAGCAGTCAGTGCTCTTAACTGCTGAGTCATCTCTCCAGCTCCTGAAGAAGGAAATTTTTATTCAGTGAATTAATTTGAGGCTTAGGAGATGTGATTTTTTTTCATGTATATGAGTGTTTTGCCTGCATGTAAAGTAAGTGAACCACATGCATGCAATGCCCACAGAGCTCAGACCAGGACATCAGATCCCCTGGAACTGAAGTTACAGATGGTTGTCAGTTGCCATGTGGATGCTGGGAACTGAACCTGGGGCTTCTGGAAAAGCAGCCAGTGCTTTTACCCATTGATCCATCTTTCCAGCCCCCAAGACGTGATTTTTTTTAGTTATTGTTGTAGATGATGTAGGGCATGTTCCCATGCCACTTGAGGTCAGAGGACAATTTTATGGAGTTGCTTCTTTCCTACCTTTCCATAGGCTCTGAGGATCAAGTGCATGTCCTCAGGACTGGATGGCAAGTGCTTTTGCTTGCTGAGGCATCCCAGGAGATATGATGAAAAACAAAAACCAACCAAGAAAACAAACAAACAAACAAAAAAACACTAACAAAAAAAGAACCGCCCCTCACACACACACCTAGACATGTCCTGGCAAAATGTGAAATTTTCAGGACTGAAGATGACTTTTGTATGCTTGTAGACCAAAGGGACACATCACTCACTGAAGGAAAAAAATCAACTGGCTCTGACCTTCTCGTGTTCAGTACCAGCCATCAGTGGAACAATAAGAGAGAAAAGGACAGACCAAGCTCATATAACACATCAAGAAGTGGTCCACTTGTTAAAGTGAAAGATATTTACCAGGATGCAAGCTTTCAGAGATCACCACTCACATAACCCATGCAGGGAAAGGTTCCAGAAAGGGCTGTTTTGAGGAAGAGAAGGAGGAAGAGGAGGAGAAGGAGGAGGAAGGGGAGGAGGGGAGGAGAGAAGGGGAAGAGAAGGAGCAGGAGGAGGAGAAATTATTTAGTAAAGGATGGAAACAAAAAAAAAGAATAAATGGAAGTAAATAGGCCAATGCTCTGCCGCTTGGCTATACCCCCTTCCTTCTTGTGCAGAAAAGAGATGACTCAGCTATGAGTCCTTGGTGAATCAAGGATGTTGATAAGGAATAGCAACACAAAATAGAAAAGTATAGAGAATAGAAACTAATTTGATCAATTAGGCAAAAAAATTAAAAGCAAATAACAGTGAGACCAGGAAATAAAAAATAATAATAAGGAGGGAGGTAAGGGAAAATATCAGGGCAAGATCAGTAAGGAAAGAGAGAGAGAAAAGAATAAGGGAGGGAGGAAGAGAATGAACTGAGAGAGAGAGAGAGAAGAGGGAGGGAAGAAGGGTGACTCAGTTACATCCTGTTCATAAAATGTGCTTTGTACACAGTTGGTGGGAAAGTTGGAAATCAAAGGATGGATGGAAAGATGATTATGAACTTTGTAAAGGCCAAGAGAGTATAAAATGCTGATGAAAGAAAGGGAAGACCTGATAGAGACACACTGTGCTGGGGAGCAGAAAGCTCCACATGGGGCTGGGTGTGGTGGTGCACACCTTTGATCCTGGCACTCAGGAAGCAGAGGCAGGTGGCTCTCTGTCAGTTCAAGACCAGCCAGAGTTATAGGGAGACCCTGTCTAAAAACCACAAAAATCAAACTCAACGTATGAAGTTATGTCACATTAATCTATAGATTTAACACAGTTCTTACTGAAATTTTATCAATTTTGTTTTTGAAGAAGTGGACAAGCCTATTTTAAACTTTATATGAAAACTAAAATAGTGAAAACATTTTTTTAGTATTTTTAAAATTTGCTAGGATTAAAGGCATGCACCACCATGCCTGGATTTAAAGACCATTTTATTTATTATTCTTTTTTTTTTTGAGCTGAGGACCGAACCCAGGGCCTTGTGCTTGCTGGGCAAGCGCTCTACCACTGAGCTAAATCCCCAACTATATATTATTATTTTTATTTATGTGTATGAGTGTATTGCCTATATGTGTGTAAGTGCACCTATGTTGTGCAATGCCTGAGGAGGTCAGAAGGAGGTGTTAGATCCCCTGGATCTGAAGTTATAGACAGTTGTTACTCAGCATATGGGTGCTGGGAATCCACCCGGGACTTCTGTAAGAGCAATCAGTGCTCTTAACTGCTGAGCCATCTCTCCAGCCCTACGAAAACAATTTTGAAATGAAGATTAAGAGAACTCACTGTGCTAGATTCTTTCTTTTTTTCTTTTTAAAGATTTACTTATTTATTTTATGTGTGTGTAATGACTGAGTCTAACTATGTGTACCGTATGTGTTCAGGGGGTCCTCAGAGGCCAGAGAGGGCGTTGGATCCCTGAAGCTGGACTTATGGGTGGTTGAACAGCCTGATGTGGGTGCTAT
>NW_008360317.1:7919797-7926500 GCF_000622305.1 Nannospalax galili | reverse complement strand
CTGTCCTGGAACTTGCTATGTAGACCAGGCTGGCCTTAAACTCACAAAGATTGGCCTGCCTCTGCCTCCCAAGTGCTGGGATCAAAGGCATGGGCCACCACGCCCGGTGAGAATGCACTTCTTTACACCCCAACAGCAGCACATGAAAGGCCTGACTTCTCAGGACTCTTCGAAGTGTTTGGTGTTATCCCCATTTTCCAAGGCAGCTGCTTTAGTAGAAGTGTGTCTCATCTCCCAGTGGCTCTGTTTGCCTTTCTCAGGTGGCCAGCGCCCTTTCTTTCATTATTTACCATGATGGTCCCGAGGGCCCAACAACTAAACAACTTCAAGAACCAAGGTTTATTTACTATTTTATTTATTATTTTTATTTTATGTGTTTGAGCGTATTGCCTGCATGTGTGTAAGTGCATGGATGTGCAGTGCCCATGGAGTTCAGAAGAGGGTGTCAGATCCTCTAGAACTGTGGAACTGAACCCAGGTCCTCTGCAAGAGCAATGTTCTTAACTGCTGAGTCATCTCTCCAGGCCCCCAATTGGGTTTTTGTTTTTGTTTTTGTTCTTTTTGTCTTTTTGAAACAGGGTCTCTCTGTAGCCCCAGCTGGCCTAGAATTCACTATGTAAACCAGGCTGGCCTTGGACTCCCAGATATCCTCCTGCCTCTGCCTCCTGAGTGCTGGGATTAAAGGCCTGCACCACCACGCCCAGCCCCTAATTGGGTTTTTATAAACACTGTTGAGTTTTAAAAATGCACTCCAGAGTCAAGTCCTCTGTTGGAATGTGGTCTATAACCATCTCCTCCCCTTATACAGCCTACCATTATCTTAGCAGGATCTTTTCACACAGAGAAAAAGTTTTAAATTTTGAAAGTTTAATTTACCAGCTTTATTTTTCCTATTGTTGGTGGTACTTTTGGCACCAAGTCTAAGAACTTTGACAAGCCGTAGACCCCAATGTTCTTGCTATATTGTGTCTTAAAATATCTATCGTTTAACATTTAAATCTGCAATTGATTTTGAGTTAATTTCCATATAAACTGTGAGATTTGGATAAAGTTTCATACTTTTGGCCTATGATGTTTAGTTTCTTCAACACCATTTGTTGAGAGACTGTCCTTTCTCTACTTAATTGGTTTTGCACCTTTGTTAAAAATCATCTGGGTGTCTTTGAGCACATCATGTGTAGGCTGTCTTCTGTTCTTGAGTTTTGTTTTATCCCCTGGCCCCAACTCCTAAGTCCATCTTCAGGGCTCTGATTTGAGCTTTAAATCTATTTATTTATTTATCTACTCATTTGTTTATTTTTATTTTATGTATGAATGTTTTGCCTACGTGTATGCAAGTACACCTGTGTGTACAATGCCCACAGAATCCAGGAAAGGGTGTTGGATCCCCAGGAACTAGATTTAGGGACAGTTGTTAGCTGCCATGTGGGTGCTGGGAACCAAACTCGGGTTCTATGGAAGAGCAGCCAGTGGTTTTTAACTGTTGAGCCATCTCTCCAGCCCTCCCTTAAGTTTTGTGTCTGTTCTTGGTCAGTACACTTGTAAGGTAACTAAGAACCTAACACGGGGCTGTAGAGATGGCTCAGTAGTTAAGAGCACTCGATGCTCTTGTGAAAGACCTAAGTTGGATTCCTAGCACCCACACTGGATGGCTTACAACCACCTGTAACCCCAGCTCCAGGGAATCCAGCACCCTCTTCTGGCCTCAGAGGGCATTTCCACACATGTGCACGCACATGTACACATAAATAAAAATAAAAACAAAACAAATACGATTGCACATGATGGGGGCTGGGTACATACAGAACAACTTAGACCTCACAAGGATGAGTCCCTCAGTCATTTTACAGCCACACTTTCTACCTCTTTTCTACCCTTCTAAACCCTGGAAACCAACCATCTGATCTCCATACAGTTTTGTAAAAAACAAACAACAAAAACTGCCTTGGTGGCACATTCGCATAATCCCTGCTGCTTAGGAAGCTGAGACAGGAAGATCTCAAATTCAATACCTGTGGAGCAAGCAGAAGACCAGCCTGGGTGACTTAGCAAAACTGTGTCAAAACATAAAAACTTTAAAAGCTGCTGGGAGTGTAATTCAGTGAAAGTGCAAAGTCCTAGGTCCATAGAGCCACTAAATAAATAATAAAGAAAGAATAATAAATAAATAGAAAAAACTTATGTAAAGGGAATCTTATAGCATGCCACCTATGAATTGCTGCCCTAGTCTACTTTCTACAGCAAATAACAGAACACTACAGATTGAGTAACTTGTAAATGAAAGTTTATTTTGACTCATATTTAGGCTCAGAGTTCTGGTCCAAGGTCAAGGGGCCCCATCTGATGATGCCTCTTGGCTGACTGAGTCCCAAATGGTGTAGGAAATCACATGGCAAGAGACAGTGTGACTGTATGTGTGTGTGTGTGTGTGTGTGTGTGTGTGTGTGTGTGTTTGTGTGTTCTGGTCTTGATCCCTCTTTTTATAAAAGCACCAAGATTCAGTCATGGGGCACCATCCTGATGACCTCATCTAATCCTGTCACCTTCCCAGGGCCCACCTTTGACAGCATAGCCAGATATTTTCCACCTTCTTATAGCTCACAGTGGGATTAATCTCCCCCCTGGGTCTCAGAGGGAGCAGCTGTAGTCAAACCTCAGCAATTGTGCTGTTCATATCTTTGCTTATAGATTTTGCTGATTCCCATCTACTATTACAACGGTTATTGAAAATAGGATATTTTTAGCCCCAACTGTAATTACCAATTTGTCCTTTTCTTTCAGCTCTTTCCTTGGTTGTTTTGTAGTTTTTGTTTTGCTTTGTGTTCTTCTTGTATCTTTGCTCTGTTGTTTACTGAATAAACATTTAGAATTCATCCTCTTCCTGAGGTTGGCAAGATTGCTCAGCAAGTAAAGGTGCTTGCTGGACAAATCTGACAACCCGAGTTTCATCTCCAGAACTCACATAATAAAGCCAGATGCAAGGGCATTCTGTAATCCCAGCATTCCTATGGTATAATGGGAGGCAGAGATAGGAGAATCATCTGGAAGCTGTCAGGCTAGCAAGCCTGGAGTACAAAATGGCAGAAAAAGCAAGAGAGACCCTACCTCAAAAGCAAGATGGAAAGTAGGAGCACAGCCTTTATCTCAGCACTCAGGAAACAGAGGCAGGCAGATCTCTGTGAATTTGAGACCAGCCTGGTCTACATAGTAAATTCCAGGCCAGTCAGGGCTATATAGTGAGATCGTGTACCAAAAAAGAAAAGAAGAGAGAGAAAGAGAAAACTAAGCAGTTTGTACACACATACTAAATAAATAGCATCACATCTTCCTTGCTTTTCCTCCCTTTTTAGTGTGTTCATGGTATGTCTTTTTCTATTCTTTTGTCCTGTCTATGCATCTGACTTTAAAGTGGGTTATCAGTGCTCGCTTTGGCAGTACATGTACTAAAACTGGAACAATACAGAGATTAGCATGGTTCCTTCGCAAGGGTGACATGCAAATTCATGAAGCCCTTTTGTAGTTTTCATAAAATTTTCAGGCAATGGATGAAACTGGAAAACATTACACTGAGTGAGGTAACCCAGACCCAGAAAGATAAACATTACATGTTCTCTCTACTTTGTGGATCACAGCTCCAAATCTTTAGACATCAATGTGAAACCTGAAAGAACTGCAGAAGCCAGGAAAGTAGAAGGGACCGTGAAAGAGAGGGAAAGAAGGAGAGCTAGAGAAGAGGATAGTAGGACACAGGTGCTACCAAGGGGGAAATGGGGAAAATGGGAGGAGACTTTAACTGAGGAGGGAGAAGGAAGAGTAATACAGAGGGAAGAAGGAGAAATAACACCTAGAAAGCTAGAAAAGACATAGGGAACCATATTTTGTAAACTTATTTACTATTACATATATTTGTATATGTGTATCTATACATATATGTGTATATGTGTATCTATACATATATGTGTGCATATATGGAGAGAGAGAGAGAGTTATATCAAAATGGGGTGATAATGCTCCCCACACCCAAAGAGCCATAGACTATTTAACAAAAAAATCAGTACCAGGCATGGGAAATCTCCATTCAAGTTACTGCTCAGGGTAGTCCAAGAGACTCCAAAGCAATATAGTGCATGGTCATTGTCCTTGGTTGCCTCCCAGAACTTGAAGGTAAGACCCTATTGCTGAAGGCACCACATACTTCAGATACAGAACTTGAAGGAATTGAGCTGAAAGTGACCTAGAAAACTCCTCGGTGAGGAATAGCTCATAGTATTGGAAGGTGTTCTATAATCTTCCAAGGGAGAAAAACAATCAATAGTGCTATCCAGTTGTCAAACCTACAAACCACAGCAATGGCTGGCTAGCAATATATCCCTAATGGTGCAACGGCATCTAATTGGACTTAAGGCCTACTCAATAGAGGAAATTCATGCTGGTACTCTAAACCTAGCCAAATATCTATGGCTGGAGAGGTTAGAGACTCTAGAGGGTAACCTACTATAGCCATTTTCCTAAACCAATATAATTTCTAACTGTATTCTAAATACTTACCCTTCTACTGACAGATAAGGGCAACTCTCAGCCCTCATCTAAGAACCTCTTTTTTGCAGCAGATGGAGACTATTACAGAGAGCCACAACTGGTCAAATGCAGAGAATTAGTGACTGTGGGGTGCCCCATTCCAATTAATACATCTAAAATACCGCCCCTCCATCTAAAGCTCAAGAAACATCACAGAAGATGAGGCAGAAAGATTGTAAGAGCCAAAGACCAGGACACCTGCTGTTAGGTAGTGTCTTCTGACACGACAGGGAAGCCGCACTCATGAAATCTCCAAAACACATTTGCCTAAACAAGACCTGCGTAGTGACACCAGCCGACATGTCAACATAGATGGGGGACATTTCACCTCTCGATGATGAGCTTCAGGAAATCAATGGCTATTGATGAAAGAGAGTCAGTTTTCTCCAGGGACAAGCTCCTTGATAGGTTATCCAGTCCTGAGTGGTCAGCCCTAAACTCATGTGCAATTGAGCACCACTAAATGGATTAAGTAGGTTGTCTGTGTGTGTGTGTGTGTGTGTGTGTGTGTGTAGCAATAATAGTTAAAGAGATCATGAAACTGAGAGGGAGATGGGGGAGACATGGAAGGAGATGAGTAGAAAGGATGTAAGTATAATAATACTCATGTATAAAAGTCTCAAAAAGTAGGCCAGATGTGGTGGTATACACCTTTAATCCAAGCCCTCAGGAAGCAGAGGCAGACAGGTCTCTGTGAATGTGAGGCAAGTCTGGTCTACACAGCAAGTTCCAGGCCAGCTGGGGCTATAGGGAGACCCTGTCTCAAAAAGACCAAAAAAAGAAAAAAGAGAGAGAAAGCCTCAAAAAGTAAAAATAACTTAGTATATATTAGGTGGGAAAGTGGGTTTATTATAATCAAACAGAATATAGTCACATGTTTTTTTGGGTTTTGGTTTTTTTGGGTTTTTTTGAGATAGGGTCTCTCTGTAGCCCCAGCTGACCTGCATTTGCTATGGAGACCAGGCTGGCCTCTAACTCACAGAAAGCCACATGCCTCTGCCTCCTAAGTGCTAGGATCAAAGGTGTGCACCACCATGCCTGGCTGTTTTGATTTCTTTGACTTAACTAGGGCTTCTCCTGGTCTCTGTGTATGGAGGAACTGCCTTAGACCAGGCCACTCTGTGCCTCCAGGTTAGGAAAGAAAGTCTCAGGCAGAGGAACAAATAAGGCTTTTCAGGATGCCTGCTTGCTGTGCTAGGATTCCCTTTGGCCAGTGCTGTCCTCCTGTATAGATACAGATATTGATATAGATACAGATATAGATATAGATAGAGATAGAGATTATATAGATATATAGATATAGAAATAGATATAGATGATATAGATATATAGACATAGACATCATAGACATAGATATAGGTAGATATAGATACAGATATCTGCGTAGGAGAGGGCATCTCTGCCCCTAACTGTCCTGGTTTACCAGCTTTGCCAGCCTCACCTGGTGTGGCCAGTGTGACTCCCAGGATCCAGGACAGGAATGACACAGCCAGGTTGTCTCTAGCTGCATGGTGGTCAGGAGCACTAGGCCTGCGTTACCTTTTTCTGGTGGTTGGGTAGCTGCGAGATACCCTGTCACAATGTTTTTCCCCATGTCCTGAGGTTCCAGCCAGCTCACATCCTTTCAACTTTCAGACTGGTCCTTTGGTGTTCTTTGCATGTTTCCAGAGTGCATCAATAACTTAAGGTCCAAACAGAGAAAAATGAGTCTGCTCACTCTGTCTAGACCACTAGTCTGACCTCCTTTCAACCTTGACCAAGACCTACAACCAAAGATAGAAGGTGAGAGTGTGGCTATCACACATACAAGCAGCCTCCTCAAACGCAGGGCAAGATGGAGAAGGCTGAGCAGTGAGTGTGGAAAGGCAAAAGGAATGCCCAACACAATAACACTTTTTGTGTGTGGCAGAAAAATCAAAACATGCTCAAATATACCAAGAGTAAAACCAGAATATCTGCCTTGCACGGGCAAGGCTTAGCACCACCACCGCACGCACACACACACACACACACACACACACACACACACACATGCACTAGTTCATGTGCACAAGCACACACACATGCACCCTCACACATGTGCACCCTCACTTACATATATGTATAACCTCATACACACATGCCC
>NW_008360317.1:7894720-7919706 GCF_000622305.1 Nannospalax galili | reverse complement strand
GGATTCAGTAGGATCAGAAACTTAATGTCAGCTGGAGCTACAAATAAATAAATAAATAAATAAATAAATAAATAAATAAATAAAATAAAGTAACCTCAAAGAAAAGTGTGGAAAAGCAAACAGGACTGGGGCTGAATAAAATACGTTAGTTAGGTTCATCTATTCAATTAAGCTTTTTTATTTTATTTTTGTTTTTGTTTTTTTGGTTTTTGGTTGTTTATTTGGGACAGGGTCTCCCTGTAGCCCCAGCTGGCCTGGAACTAGCTATGTAGAGTCAGGCTGGCCTCACTCTCACAGAGATCTGCCTGCCTCTGCCTATCAAATTCTGGGGTTAAAGGAGTGCACCACCATGCCCAGCTTTGATTAAACATTTAGCAACCAGGAAACCTAACTCTGGGGTGTGAAAGATAATCATAAGGTTAAAAAAAAAAATCCCAGATAGATCCATGAATTAGGTGTGGCACCATCCTGATCGTGTTTGGGAAGAAAATGGTAGATGCTGATAGAAATTTTACAAGCATAAGGGTTAAGGGCTGGGAATTTGTCAGCGGCAGAACACTTCCCTAGCATGTGCATAGCCCAGAGTTTGATCCTTGGCACTGGAAAAAAATAAATAAATAAAGGAGCTACAAGGAAAGCAGCTATTGAATTATTAGTTTCTGATCCTGCATAGGCAATGGAAAACAGCAATCTTTATGAATTTTAGAGAAGATGGGGGAAAAGAAGAAAGAGAAGAAAAAAGGCAAAAAAAGATGCCAAAGATGAAATGGAACAGCTGGCCCTGTTATGAGGCAGGCAGAGCATGGGTAGACACAGACAAACCTCTGCTCAACAAGAAGCATTATCTGTGCGCTGAAAGCCTGGCATGTGCTGCCTGCTTTGTGCTCAGAATGCTTTCAAAAGGGCCCGGCAGCTTTGCTTTCTCACAAACATTGATAATTAACCATCTCTGTGACGGGGACATTGATGGGTGGGGAGGTACAAAAATCAATCCCTAGAAAAACTGCTCCCTGCTTCTCTTTCCTTGTTCCCCAGCAACCTTAAACCTTGAACCTTCAAACCCCTTCCAGCCTCAGACTCTGCACTTCTTCCTGTGCAGAAAAAAAAAAAGTAAAGAGAAAGTGACAATCATAATAATCTCATTTTTATGAGAACTTTCCAAAGCACTTAAATAATCAATGGTACTATGTTTCATTCATCTCAAAACCTTCAGTATTTAGCACTATGGTGGCTGACAGTGAAGTTGTCCTTATAATAAGGAGAGTAAGAAGGTAAAGGGAAGGAGGGAAGGACATTCCATAAACATTTATTGATAATTAACCATCTCTGTGATGGGGACATTTGCTCAATACTGCAAATTCTGTTTACATGCTAAGCACTGAGGGCTTAGAACTAGAAACACATTGTCTTTAAATTTATTGGACCCATATCCGATGATGTCAAGGAACTCAATGCCATTTGCATGAATGAAAGAGATTTTCTAAACAAAACAGGCTGAGACTCATTGAATCTCATGCTAACCTGCTCTGGTCCCTCAGCAAATCTTCACCAGTGCCCTCTAATAGCTTCCCTGGTCCCTTGCTTTCCCTTCTTCCTCGTACTTCTCCCTTCCTTTCTAGACTCCATCTTTCAATGACCTGACAACACTTGGGTCTCCAGCTTCCACATGCTCAGCTCTGTTCTCTGATCCAGTCCTTCTATCTCCAAATGCCTATGACCTCTTGAATTGTGCTTTCCACCTTCATCTCAAACTCAGCACACCTAAAAAGGACTAACCTTTATCTTTCTCACATAACTGGATCTTCTGTTAGTGTTGCTTTCTCTGTCCATGGTAAAATTCCTTTTTCAGCCCCTCAGACTGGCAACCTTGAGGGCAGGTTGGTACTAAAAAAGATCACAGGCTTGAGAGCCAGATTCTGGATAAGCTATATCAATCAGCTACACTGTATATGACTTGAGACAAGTGAATCACCTTCTAGAAACTTCTGCTTCTTCGACAGTGAAATGGCATAATAATATCCGAATGTTGTCAGAGATAAAGCAGATGCCAGGGGCAAATGTCCTGGCATAGCCTGTACTCAGAGCACTGATCCACACCTCCCTCACTCTTTCCTTTGTGCCCATCCAGCTGGTCTCTGAGTCCTATAATATCTTTCTGCCAAATTCTACATTTTCCTCTGAACTAACTTACCTACCTAGTCACTCAGTCCATGCTTCAGATTGTCCAGTTGCTATTCCCAAATATTGTTTGTATCCTCTTAGATAAACTTGGTGTGCATAAACAGGGTGCCTATACCAATCTCTAAGACATGTGGCAGGGGGCAAGGGATCCTAAAGTCTTGTTTTCTTATGATTTTGTTAAGGAGAAACTTTCTGGATATCTTTTATCTGTTTAGTACCTTCCCACCTAGTTGGACACAGGAATCAGCAAGCTGAGCTTACAGTCAACATCTTCAATGATTTACATGTATACCCAAGACACTGCTCAAGTCACAGCCATGAAGACTCAATCCATGAACTCATAGGATTACAGAAAACAGCAGCAGCAGCAGATGGAGGAAAGATAGCTTTATTGTTCAGAGAGGTCTCCAGTGAGGGGGAGCCCAGGATAGAAGATGACATCCCATTTACATGACTGTAATGACAGAACCCTGACTAGTTACCAGGGCCAGGAATGATAGTTTTGTGATTTAATGGACACAGAGTTCTAGTTTTGCAAGATGAAGAATTCTGGGGTTGGCTACACAATAGTGTAAATACACTTAACACTGCTTTACACTTAGGAATGGCTACAATTTTTATGTAATATGTTTTTTATCAGAATTTAAAAATTTGTTCGTTAAAAAAAAAAAAAACACCTGAGGAAAATCCTAATGGAGTCCAAAATGCATGCCTTGATAGAGGAAGCAGGAAGGAAAAGCCCTCAAGGCCAGGAGATGGGCCCTTCTGATTGTAATCTCAGAACTCAAGAGGCTAAGCCAGGAGGCTTGTGAGTTCAAGGTCAGCCAAGAGAGAGAAAGAGACTAGATGTGTTTCTTTTAAGCAGAAATTACCCCCTTACTATAGCACCCCCAACCCTAGAAAATAGTAGGCATTCTATAAATATCTATTGAATGTAAAATGAATGGGGGGCTAGGCATGTTCCTTTCAAAATGCTTTTCACATATCAGCTCACGATGCATATTTGTGTGGTAAAAATTAGCTTCATCTTCTTTTTACAGAGGAGATAAGCAAAGCACAGAGAGACTAAGGAAATGGCCCAAAGTCACACAGCTAAGTAAGTGGCACTGCTAATGTTCAAACCAGGACAGTTCCATAGCTCCAGAGCCTATATTTCCAGTCACATGTCAAGCTGAAATTTAGTAGATGAGAAATTGGAAATGTGGGTGAGCTTAAGTCCGAAGACAAACTGCTAGTAACTGATACTTTCAGGAAATGACCCAAGCCAAGGAAAGCCAGATTGTCTGTCTCTATGTGTGTAGTGTGGTCACTAGCTTCCAACAAGTGGGAGGCCACAAACTGGGGGCATGTGGGTTTCTGTGTGCATGTATGTGAGCTTTCTTACCTCTACTCTAAAGCCTCCAGGATAAGGAGCATACCTGTCACTGCTGTGTCTCCAAAGCCTGACACAGTGCCTGGCATGAAGCAGATAATTAGACAAGAGAAGGAAGGAAAGAGCAACGTTAACCCAAATGACCATTTATGCAACAGATCAACGTCACAGCCTGATATACTTTAAGCCCATGAATTTCTAATCAATCTTCGAGTTACAATTTCATATCTTCTGAACACACCATTTGACCTTCAGTATATAATTATCCTCGTGGCCAAGGGTAATAACAGTAGAGTAAGAGTATTGAGCAATGGTTAGCCAGTGTATCTGACACAGCATGAACATCCACTCAAATAAGCAGTCATCACTGTAAATGTTGACAAGCAAGTGACTTTTATAAAGCTCCAAATAGTATCCAGTCCCAAAAGTTCAGAAGCAGAAATAAAAAGAACCAGTGGGTGAACTGGAGAGATGACTCAGGAGTTAAGAGCACTGGCTACTTTTCCAGAGAACCCAAGTTCGGTTCCCAGCATCCACATGCTGGTTCACAATTGTCTGTAATTCCAGTTCCAGGGGATCCAACATTCTCTGTGGGCATTGCACACATGTGGTGTACTTGCACACATACAGGCAAAATGCTCATACACATAAAATAAAGATAATTTTTTTAATTAAAAGAGAAGAATGAACAGGCATAGATGGGGTCCAGGTAAGCCTTGCCTTGGCAAGGATGTCACTAGACAGGCCGAGCAGACAGGGCTGTGCACTTCCAGAATGCTCATGCAGAATGCTGTATGTTGCTCATGCATGCATATTTCTGAGAAGATGATTCATAGCATTTATTAGTATCTCAAGAGCTACCTGATTAAACAGTGGAGTCAGAACTACCCTGCTATCATCTTTGCTTGCCTATTGAAGACAATTTTCTTGCCAGACATCAAAAGACAGAGCCCTGACTCACCCTCTGGTATAAGGCTCCTGGGGATGGAGAGTGAAAGAAAGAAGGAAACAGCGAACTGCTCAATAACTTGCTGGATATGAGTGATTGGGGCAAAATGCTGGTGTTTCAGGTCCTTCTACTGTCCTAACAACTGATTTTTTAAGAAGTTGAACAAAACCAACTCTTTCATGTATGTTTTTATAGAAAAAACAGACTTTCTAAAAAAGTTTGAATTAGATGAGGAAAAAGGATTTCATCATGCAGGCTATGTGCCTATCACTTCTTTTTAGGACTATTCTACCACCCTTCACTAGACACATCAACTTTGTTCAGCTGTTTCCTTGGGTCTGTGCATGTAACTCAGTGATAGAGGCTTGCTTTGGACATATGAGGCCTTGGGTTCAATCTCCAGTGCTATAGTCATAAGGAAAAGAATAATTTTTTTCAGGTAAGTATACATAAACCAACTGCAGTTATTTTCTCTTCTCCTATCAAGCAATAATTAGGACCAAAGTCTTCCATATAGCATTTGACTAACTGGGATGAGGCTTTCAGTTCCATCTCAGGTACAGAAAGGAAAAAGAAGGTTCTAAAATATTGTGAACACGTGCGTTGGTTCAGCACTTTTTTATTTTTTAAAATATTTTGCTATGTTGGTGCTGTGAATCGAACCCAGGTCCTCTGCAAGAGCAGCCAGTGCTCTTAACTGCTAAACCATTTCTCCAGCCCCTACTTTCTTTTTAAAAAATATATTTTATTATTTTTATTTTATATGTATGAGTGTATTGCCTGCATGTATGTAGGTGTACCCATGTCATACAAGGCCTGTGGAGTTCAGAAGAGGGTATCAGATTCCTTAGAACTAGAGTTAGGAGGGTTGTTCAGTGCCATGTGGGTGCTGGGAACCAAACCTGGGTCCTCTGTAAGAGCAACCAGTGCTCTTAACAGCTGAACCATCTCTCCAGCCCTGAGTACTTTTTTAAACATGGCCCTGCAACATAGAGTAGAAACACAAGAGAAACACATAAGGAAACACAGCAAGAGAAAAATGGAAAACCAGCATGTTTTCCAGCATGTTTCCTTGCTGATTTTTCTCTAGGTATTCTATTCAAAGTTGGATACTGGTCCTAAAAATATAAAAAGTAAATAATGTCACTCCATTTTCTTGAGAAAAATCTAAATTCTGTGTAACTACAGACCAGGAGGCAGATTAATCAGGGCGAGGGGTTAAAGGCTTTTATTTACCTTTTTGTTATCTCCTGTCACAATTTGCTGGGAAGGTAAGAAAACATGGCTGATTATCTGGATTCATGGCAATCTCTAACCCTAGCTTTCAGAAACCTCAAGGTTTGACGGTGACCATGTTGGCAGAGGCTAATAAATGACTCTGTAAATGAAACAGACAGCATTGATTGATTGCGTTTTACAATGAAGTGTTAGTAAAGAGAAAAGATTTCCTTGCCCTGTGTTGAATTTTAGGTCTATAGTGCCTCTTTCCCAAGGAAACCAATGGAAAGTCAGGTCCATTTTTATATATAGACTGACATAACATGGTACACAGGGGTTGTCTTACTGTGCATATATTACATAGAGCTGGCTGTGTGTAGGTAGATTTGAAGACACCGTGTGTGAGAAGCTACAAGGACAATAGACTCTGAAATGACTTAGTCAGTACTGGAAGCTCAGTGCACAAGTGATGAACTTCGTGTGAACTGCAGCAGGAAAGACAAATACTATACAGCCACTTGGCTTCCACTTTCCCTTCAATAAATGAATCCCATCACAATGATCTCTGGTGGGTGTGAACTATCTAGTTATTTTGATGCCCACATTGCAGAAGAGATGACTCACTTCAAAACAAGCCATGTTTCATGATTCTTGAGCTGAAAGCACCAATATTTGCATGCAAAGAAACAAACATGGAATGTTGTAATCAAGCTGGGGCCACTTTCTGATGTTTTTATTTTTATTTTTGGTGCTAAGGATGGAATCCAGGGTCTTCAGTGTACTGAGCTCTGCCACTGAACTACACCCAGGTATTTTTATTTTATGTGTATGAGTGTATTGCATGCATGTATGTGAGTGCATCCGTGTTGTGAAATGCCACAGAGGTCAGAAGAAGGCTTCGGATTCCCCTGGAACTGGAGTTAAGGACAATTAGTAGCCACCATGTGGGTGCTGGGAAATCGAACCCAGGGCCTCTGCAAGAGCAGTCAGTGCTCTTAACCACTGAGCCATCTCTCCAGCCCCGAGGGTAAATTTCTTAAATCCGAAGGAGCCAATGGTAGTTATCAAAGCTCAGGAGAGCACAGCGTGAGGCACTGAAAGGAAGATCAAGTTGACTCCATTTTAGCCTGTAGTTGACTATCAAGCTAAACCAGACATTTTCTTTTTTTGAGAACATCTCATTTTACATCGTTAGTATTCAAATAACTGTAGAACAGTTGACACCCTACTAGAATTTTTTTTTTGGTGTTTTTGAGACAAGGTCTCCCTGTAGCCCCAGCTGGCCTCCAACTCACAGAGATCCTCCTGCCTCTGCCTCCCAAGTGCTGGGATTAAAGGCGTGTGCCACCATGCCTGGCACCCTATTAGATTTTTTTAAAAGAAGAACTAATATGCATTTTATTTTAAAGAACCTAAATTTCCCGCAGTTTAAAATAATGTGCCTAAGGGAATAGAATTTGGCTTGGTTCCCACCTTATGCATGTTCTCTAAGAGTCTAACTGGTTAGAAATATTTTGTGAAAAATAACTTACTATCCAGAAAGTTTCCCTGTTTGATAGATAAGAAAGCCTGTTCTGCCATCCCAGCAGGCAAGGGTTGTTTAAGTTACTAGATAACAAAGTTGTTATTGATTCTATTATTTTTACTCTTCCTGATACCCTGAAGCCCAAGGGGGGAGTTTGTCAGACCAAGAGTGATTTTTATAAAAAAGAGTCCTTGTTTTGTTGTAACTGGCTTTGTGACAGATGGGAGCCCAGTGTTTCCTCGCTGCCCTTTACTCAGGAGCTGGGAGAAGAGAAAGCAAATAAGCAAGAAACTAACTCACTCCTAGTAATCTGGATTTCTCAGCGTTGTCCCCAAGCACTTAGAAATCAAATATTGGCTCCTCCTGGACTCCCCTTTTAGCCTGATGTTGTTAACCAGTTTAACACTCCCTTATCACATGCTCATGTGGGCAGAATTAAGTGGAATTAGCTACAAATTATATAAAATTCACTTACCTTTAAAGGAAGCTGTTTGGTCATGTTTAGGGTAGAGAGAGAGTATTGCATTAAGATACAAGTTAATGGTCCTGCCTGGAGATGAATCAATTTGCCCCAGTTTTATTGCCTCCCTTTATTTGCCCTTGTGTGTGAGCTGCTGTGATGTTTTACCCAACATCTCAGAGCCCACTGGAGAGCCACATTAACATCTCAACGAGAGTCCCACTGTTCCTAAAGAGTAGGACAGGATGAGGAAACACAAAAATACAATCAGATCCCACTAATACTTCCTCAGTCCTTAGCCACACACAGAAATAATGGATGTGGGAAAGAGAAATGGACCCTAAAGCAGTGTTAGGGCTTTATAACCTACAGTGAAAAGTTCAGGATTTACAGGTGTTCTGTCCATGTAGACTCAACATCTCTTGGACTTTGGCTTCCTCTCCTGAATTAGGCATTTTTCTAACATTTCTTCATTTAAACTTCACAACGATCTCATAATATAGAGTGTTTTTTAATCTTTCCTTCATTTGTTATTTAAATCAAGTAAAATTCAACCTGAGACTCTTGTTATTTTCAATTCATAGTGTGCACATGAATGACCTTGTATGGGTTAAAATGCAGGTTTCTGGGGCTGGGCTGGGGCTCAGTGGTACAGCATGCTCAAGGCCATGGGTTAGATCCTCAGTTGTATAAAACAATAAAAAAAAATTTACAGTATTGGGGCTGGAGAGATGGCTCAGTGATTAAGAGCACTGGCTGCTCTTTCAGAGGACCCAGGTTCATTACGGGTTCTGGTCCCAGCACCTACATAGCAGCTAACAACTGTCCATAACTCCAGTTCCAGGGGATCTGACACCCTCTTCTGACTTCTGAGGACATTGCATGACATGGGTGCACTTACATACATGCAAACAATATACTCATACACAGAAAATAAAAATAATAAATTAATATAAAAAATTACAATACTTATAGACGGGCGTGGTGGCATATGCCTGTAGTCCCAGCACTGGGGAGGCAGAGGCAGGTGGATCTCTGTGAGTTCAAGGCCAGCCTGGTCTACATAGTAAGTTCCAGGACAGCTGGGGCTGCAGGGAGACCCTACTTCAAAAAGACAAAAAAAAAAAAATTACAATACTAATAAAATGCAGATTCTCAGTTAGCCCAGCCCCGACAGTTGTCATTCAGTAGGCCTGAGATTTGCATAGATTTTTGCATTTCTTAAACACCCCTGTTAATCAGGTTTCCTGAACCACACTTCTAGGGATACTACCATATGAATCCTTATTATTTTATTGATTAGAAGTCTGATCAGACCTGGGTTTGGTTCCCAGCACCTATGTTGAGGCTAACAACCATCCTTAACTCCAGTTCCAGGGGATTCTGACATCTTTCAATATGTAGTTGCAGAAAACACAGAAAAATGAATGTATTAAAATGCCTATTATCTCTGCACAATAATACATTGGAAAAAAAAAAAATCTACCACAGGAAGAATCACTCAGAAGAAAACTCACTGAAGTTGAGGCCACAGTCACTCACCTTTATACCTGGGAGACAGGGTTCAGAACTACCTGTGCTCTCTGAGTTGGAGATTGCTTTCCCACCTGAATCCCACAGGCTCCCAATATTAATATTTTTGTGTGTGTTTGGGATTTGGGGGACACATAGAGAAATCATGACCTCATTTCCCCTGATCTAGAAAGAGCAGAAACGGGGCAAACCATGCCGTGATTCAGAAACTACGATGATTCTCTTCCCTCCTGAGCCTTGTTAACAAACACCCGCAAGAGCGCAGAAGATGGCTTTTGCCAGAAGACACAGCTTAGATGCCTGTTCCTGCAGAAGGACTGGCTAAGGCACTTTCCACTGTGAACTGTTCATTCATCTCTTCAAATCAGTTTTGGTTTTGTTTTGGTCTTCTCCCCACCCCCATTGCTAAGGCATCTAACTCAGGACTTCCTAGTGCTAAGCCCATTCCTTACCACTGCCTCACTCTTGCAAACCTTTTCTCTGATTCTCTGGCTGTGGAGAGAAGGGGCCTGGCCCCTACTCATACCATTTTCTCAGCCTGGTAGGAGTAAGTGTCCTCCAATCCCTTCTCCTCTGCTCCCTTTAAGCTGGCCTGTGTTTGAGATTACTCTCTGCTAAAGCACAGAGTGACAAGCCCACTTGGTGTTTCCTCCCAGAATTCCTAAATATAGTCTTCCAGACCTGTTTGTTTGGCAATGTCCATTTGTGTAGACTTTGGGATACAGCAATGACCAACTGTCAATGCCTTTGTATGTATGAAAAACAATGCTGTTGGAAGGTCAGAAGTATATCGCAGTGGTAGAGCACTTACCTTGCATATACAAGACCCTAAGCTTGATCTCCTTCACCTCAAAGGAAAACAAAAAGGAAAAAAAAAAAACTAAACTAAAAATCTAACATACTGATACATGTGTATAATCCCAGCACTTGGGAGATGAAGGCAGGAGGATCAGTAGTTTAAGTTCAGCCTCAGTTATCTAATGAGTTTTGGATCAGCCTGGGCTGTTTGTGACCCTGTCTCGAAAAAAAAATTTTTTTTTAAAGTTTCTAGAGTAACTTCTCTATGATAGGTTGTTGTCATGGCAACTAGAATGGATTCTAAAGCCAGGTCACAGCAGTTTGGATCTAGGCTGTGCCTCTTACTAGATGTCTGACAAGTAACACCATGCTGTACCTGTTTCCTCTGCTCTAAAATATGAATATTGCCAAGCATGGTAGTGCACACCTTTAATCTGCACTTGGGAGACAGAGGCCAGCAGGTCTCTGAGAGATAGAAGCCAGCCTGGTCTCCATAGCAAATTCCAGGCCAGCTTGTGACTACAGGGAGACCCTGTCTCAAAAGGACCAAATAAAATATGAATTTCTAGCTCATGGCATTTTTGCAAGTATTACCATTTTTAAGATACTTGAAACAGTGCCTGTTTACTGTTAATACTACTATATGCAATGAACATGCTTGTATAGGGCAGTGCTGTGTTTTCTTTCCTATACATTAAGCACAGGGAGACTTAGTGAAGTTACATAGCTTGCCCAGGGATACACAGCTTGCACTGGCCAGAATTGATTTGGAAAATAACGGCATGCAGCTCCTAAGAACAATGGTACACCAGAGCCAGGGGGTATTTCTACTAGTGAATTTTCACTCCTCAAAGGAAAGCACACAGTAAGAATTGTATAGATGCTTAATCAATAAATACTATTGAAACCAATAAAGCATGTGAAACACAGGAGGTTGCAGGAGACAGCAGGAGGGACCCAAGAGTACAGACCATAGCAGAAATCTGGGAAAAGAGAGAGGTGCCCAGAAGTGGACAGTCAAGTGGGAGCAGAAGGCAGAGGAAGAATGTTAATGGTTATGGAGGACTTAGAATGTCTGGAGACTACCCATCTGGATAAGAAGATCTGGGAGCTTAGGTGGAAGCAGACCAGAGGGGTAAGTCTGGAACTGCAGGGGGAAATCACAGAGATTGGGGATGGGAAAGCCCTTGATCTTAAATGCTTGGAGTCTCAGCTTCCTTTCATACTTTTCCTTCTGGTGCATAGAGAACAGAAGGACAGAGAATTCAACCTACTAAGAGGATGGGACTGGCACATTGGAACTCACTTGTTTCTGGGAAGGAAGCCTGCAGCCAGTCACAGTGTATGTTGAGTGGCCTGCCCTTATTGCTCCCTCCCACTTTTTTTTTTGAGACAGGGTCTCCTTATGGCCCCAGCTGGATCTCATTGTAATCTGCCTGCCTCTGCCTCCTGAGTGCTGGGATTAAAGGTGTGCACCACCACAGGCCTCTTATGGTCCCTTTTACTCTCATACCCAGTAAAGATACATAGTAAGACAATTGTGCAATTATCTTCAGTTTTTAAGCAGCATATAGCTATACAGCAGATGGGGTGTGCTGAATTATCTGGAAAATAATCTCAACTTTTCACTTACTGCCACTGGAATTGTTCTGCCCTGGAACCCAGCTGAACACCTTTGGCTTCAAAGTGGAAGTCCTTTCTAGCCTTACTCCCAGACTCTTCTCCCACTTGCACTCCAGACTCTAGATCTATAAAAGGGAAGGAAGGGATCAGTCCGCAGTAACAAATGGCACTCTACCTCCATGGCCACTAAAGGTAGTGTTATCACAGGCAGGTGAAGAATCTATTACAAGAACACTTGCTGTTGTTCTTCCAGGGGACCTGGGTTAGGTTTCCAGTTTAGGACCTGAGTTCCACTCCCAGCTCCCACCTGGTGAGTTTCTTCTGGCCTGGTGTAGCACCCATATAATGCACAAACATATTTGTAGGCAAAAGGTTCATATATGTAAAATAAAATACATTTTTAAAAATAATCTTTTATGAATCTGGTTAAATATATTTTGTTTAACTGAGTTTTCTCAACTCAGGGCAGAAATTTATTTTTATTTTCAACAGTGAAATAATTTTGAAATGAATATGCTCTAAAAAATTAAATCTCAGCCTGGTGTGGTGGCCCATGCCTTTAGTCCCAGCACCCAGAAGGCAGAACAGGCCTATCTCTGTGAGTTCAAGGCCAGCCTGATCTACATAGCCAGTTCCAGGCCAGCTGGGGCTACAGGTAGACCCTATCTCAAAATTTTAAAATTAATTAATTAATTAATTTAATTAAATCTCACATAAACCTATCCTTGTAGTCAATGGGATGCGTTGGCTTAATTGCTGTCATCTAGGCTAAACTAGCCCTTGAAGCACCTGAAAAACTACCTAGGGAAGACAGCCATGTCCCAGGAACTAGACAGCCTGTGCTCCTCTGTGCAAATCCAGCCTCAGGGAAGGAAGAGGGGAAGACAGACCTCCAGTATCAGTGAGGTCTATCAGTACGGCCTGCTAATAAACGACTTTTTCACTGTCCACACTATAATTGGTTTACAGCCTTTTTTGTTTATTTACCCATAAGAGCTGCTGTTAAATGGCTCGGGAAGGCTCTCACCTAATGGCTGAATATCACTCCCCGCCTGCGGGAGGCGAAGGGGGCTCAGGCGTCAGCGGGGATTCAGAGCGGAAACGCTTTTCACCTGTTATGGACTTGGCGGGTTTATGATGCCAGGAGCCAGGTACACCGAGAGCCGTCTTGCTCACTGGATCTTGCTAGATGCGTTTTTCATAAAGATGTGCGTAATAATCAGCCAATCAAAAAATTCGGGGAAAGTCGGGCCTACCTAAGAGTTGTAATACATGACTGTTGGGTCTTTGTTGCTTGGGACTTTTTTTTTTCAGAGAGGAGACCGCAGAAAACACTAATTGTGAAACCCGAGAACTTGCTTGCGTTGAACATCTTCAGGGCACCCACGCGAGATACACACACACACACACTCACACTCACACTCACACTCACACACCAGCCTCCTTCCCTCAAGTTTTTGCTCAACCCAGGGAATTTATTTATTTATTTTAGTTTTTCCAGCGAGCCGCCCTGGGTGGATTTATTTTCTGCTGAGCTCCTCTTTCCTTTAGGCAGGGCCGAGCAAAAATATTAAATGGGAGCAAATGAAGCGTCGAAATGGAGAGCAATTTGCCGAAATGTGCAATTAGACCAGAAGTGCAAAGTAAACACTGCAGGGGGTGCCGGCGAGGCGGGGCTCTGGGGGCCCGAGGGCAGGTGCCCAGGTGAGGACCGGAGCGGAGCCGGGGGAAGGGGAAGGGAGGACAAAGGTGCGGATCTTTGTCCGGTGCCCAGCTCCGGGTCCGCTCATAACCGCGTCACCAAGTCAACCCGCGGCCACCAGGCAGATTATCTGCGAGGGTCAACACACGGCTGCTGCGCCGCCCCTCCGGTCCTGTCTTTCCGATCGATGTAGCCACTCGCGGCCGGGGAGATAGCGTCGGTCCCCGGCGGCCACCGGGAACAATGGACCTATTGACACCGGCCTGTAGAGATTAAGTGCACGGGTGCTAGGGCCTTTCACTCTCAGGCCCCCGACGGCCACAGGTGGCCCTTTTCCCTGAAGAAATCACTCAATCTCTCCCCACCGGCCTCAGCCTGCATTGGTGGAACTGTGCGGCTCCCAGGCTGCCACCTGAGCAATCAGCGGCCGCACTCCCGGGCGAATAAAATCCCAGAAGGGAAAGAATTTGCAGAGAAGTACAAAATTCTCAATAATTGGGTGGGTTTTGTTTTATTTGGGGGTGGATTTTGGGGAGTGAGGGATCTTTAATATAAAGGGAGACTGTGCCGGTGTCTGGTAGTCCAGGCCTTTATTCACAAGGCACTGGAGAGGCAGAGGCAGGCAGATTTTCTGAGATCAAGGGCAGCCTGGTCTATATACATATCCTGTTCCAGGGCAATCAAGGTTCTGTAGTGAGACCCAGTCTCAAAAACATAGAGTGTGTTTAGAGTAGCCCATTCAGTCAGTCAGTATACATTTAAAACACATTTCCACTGGGATAAAAATACACTAAAATCTTGCAAAGGTCTAGATTGTGAGTGTGTAGTGTACGTGATCATGCTGCAGTGATTTCCTCCTGATTGCCTAGCCTTCTTCTACAGAGGCATTCTGGAAAGGTGCTCAGTTTTCCCAAAACCTTCCAGAGGCAGTGTTAGAGAATTGTGATGAGCTCCAGACAACTGGATCAGAGCCTGGCCCCAAAACCTAGGGCTAGTGAATCAGCAGTCTCTGTGACACCCACACCCACTGATGAGCACTGGCCCCTGGGACAGAGTCCATCCTTGCCAGTGGGTGTGCCCCTGTGCCGGTGCCCACACACCCTGTTAAAGTCAGGTCCCTAGAAAATCCAGAATATTGAATGGTTAGAAGCCAAGTGCAGATGTCCAATACACACAACGTTTTAATTTCATTTTCTAAACTTCCCACTCCTCTCCTCTCTCACCTGCCTTATTTCAATCACACCCAAAGTGGATGTTCTCTACGGGAAGTTTCCACTAGGACCTACAGATCTCAAAGAGACACAAAAGGGACATGGCTTCCTTCACCTTCTGCACATTTGGGAAACTGTGTTCTGAGTTAATCAAATAAGCCTCATTTCCTAAAATCAAATTTAATAGTAGCCTTCAACTTAAAAAATTTAGGCCGCTGTGAGTGATCCAGAATGTACAGTTTACTTGTCACAGATTAAAAACAAAACGATGAGGGATTTCGATGCTCCACTTCCACATTATTGGTGCTTTTCAACAAACATCATCACTAAAACAGAAACAGCAGCTTCCAGCTGGGTTCTGCAAACATATTTTTACTGTATTCCCAACAGTTGAGAAATGTGCCACCTCAACATACTATTATTACATACATATTATTGAACTAATATTTATGTACATCATAAAAATTGCAAGAAAATTAAAAGCTGGGCCGGTGGTGACCCACACCTGTAATCTACCAGCACTGTGAAGCTGAGGCAGGAGGATCACCAGTCTGGACTACATCATGAGTTACAGGCCAGCCCGGGCTAGAGTGCAGAGAGAGCCAGTCTCAAAGATAGAAAAAGAAGAAAAAGAGAAAGGAGGAAAGAAAGAAAGAAAGAAAGAAAGAAAGAAAGAAAGAAAGAAAGAAAGAAAGAAAGAAAGAAAGGAAGGAAGGAAGAAAGAAGGGAGGGAGGGAGGGAGGGAGGGAGGAAGGAAGGGAGGGAGTAGAAAAAAGAGAAAAAGAAAAAAGAAAAAGAAAGGATGGTGAAAATGTTAAAGTAAAATAGTTCTGATTTTTTGTTTTCTCCGAGCCCCATTTTGGAGAGCTCTGCCAGATGTACATAGAGGGGTGGGTGTGCAGCAGACTCCGCTGAGATAGAAAATTGAAACAAATACAGGTGTTCGCGGGCAGCTGGGCCTCCTTCTTAAGGCAGTCAGCCGGGCCAATAATGTCCCCAGGCTGAGCCACGTGGGGCGAGGCAGAGCCTATGGCGCGGCGTCGGGCTACGGCATCCCGGGTCTGCGGGCGGTTCCCTAGGAGAGCAGTGGAGAACTGTCAAAGCGAGCAGGGGTGGCGCAGGGAGTGGGAGTGCGGGACTGCGCGGAGGCCTGGCTGTAGCTCCCTGCCCAGGGCGACTGGTCCCCTAGTGTGGGCTGCAACCATGAACGGCGAGGAGCAGTACTACGCGGCCACCCAGATTTACAAGGACCCGTGTGCGTTCCAGAGGGGCCCGGTGCCAGAGTTCAGCGCCAACCCCCCAGCGTGCCTGTACATGGGCCGCCAGCCCCCACCTCCGCCGCCACCCCAGTTCGCAGGCACACTGGGAGCACTGGATCAGGGAAGCCCCCCGGACATCTCCCCATACGAAGTGCCCCCCCTCGCCGACGACCCTGCAGTGGCGCAGCTTCACCACCACCTCCCAGCTCAGCTGACGCTTGCCCACCCGCCCGCCGGGCCCTTTCCGAATGGAACCGAGCCAGGGGGGTTGGAAGAGCCCAGCCGCGTTCAGCTACCTTTTCCGTGGATGAAGTCCACCAAAGCTCATGCGTGGAAAGGCCAGTGGGCAGGTAAGCCTGGATCTTTTCACTTTTCTACTCTGCTGGTCTAGATTATATGCTATCTCCAGGGCCCCTTCCCAGTTCCTCTCCAACCTCCATTTGATAAAGCAGGTTTGGAATAAACTACCAGGAGTCCAGCCTGCTTAGAATTGCATTTCTGGCCCATTTCCGAGCATCTTTCCCAGTTAGCTCTCCTTCCTTGCGGTTGTCCCCAGCCCTTCATACCCTGGGACCTGGCTTGCACCGCCCACGAAAAGCAGAGGCCTAGCCAGGCTCAGAGCTTCCAACCTCTGGATCATTTTGTAGTAGGGAACCTGGTGACCAAAGACTCCCAGGGCCTACTATGTCTCTGACTAGACTTGGAGGGCCTAAGGACCTCCAGGTCCCTTCACTTCCCTGTCCTGTCCAGGGGGCTTCATTAAAGAAGCACAGGCCCTCCTACAGGCTTCCGGTATAAGCAGAAAAGATGGAAAGGAAAGGAAAATTGCATCCATCCAGGCCTGCAAAGTGTTCAGCGGCCCTAGAGTTGGGCAGCTGTGGAGTTGGGTAGCTGTGGAGGTGAACAGGAAGAGGCCGGGGTAAAGTGAGGGGCTCACCCAAAGACTGAAGGCGGACTGCTCACCCTCGGAGCCAGGCAGCTGGGAGATGCGTCAGGGGTACTAATTCATTCTGGACCAACCAAAAGTGAAGGGTCTTCTTGCTCTGCGTCCCAGGAAGTACGTTTGCAGAAGGAAGGAGACGCCTCCTTCCTGCACAGTCAGCCCAGTGAAGTGGGACTCCTGGGCCCCCTGGGGCTTAGGCACTGGCCTGTGTAGGTCTTTTCGGCAGCTAGGAGGCAGAGACGTAGAGCCACTCGAAGGTTCCTTACCCGCCGGATGCAGGCAGTGAATTCCCTCCGGGCCTGTGCCCACTGCTACACAATGTTATCGCTTCCGGGCTGCAACCACTTCTGGACACACCTGTACTGCAAATAGTTGCTTTTTCTTTGCTTTCCAACTGACTGTCGGGAGCAAAGGCAAAGAAGCTGGAGTTGGCATCCTCTGAGAATTCTCGGCTTCATGTCTGCAGGGACCTGTCCGGGGAACCCGCCCGAGAGCAGCCAAGCAAAGCTATGTGTCGGTTGGGGTAGCCACACTGGCCCACAGTCTCTGGGGCTTACCTCTTGTTAAACCACTTTCTCCTGAAGCAAGACAGGGCTCCAACTCTGCTGTGGTGGCCCCCCACCTCCAGCGAATTCCACGCAAATGCAGCTGCCAGGTGTTGCCAAGGCGATTGTCTTCAGCCCCCACGAAATGTGGAGGCCAAAGGGTTCAGAGTCTCTCAGCTACAGGAAGATGGCCCCTCCACTGATCTCAGCAGGGAGTTTCTTCACAAATGTGCCTTTCTCTGGACTCCCTCTGGCAGAACCTTGGGCACATTCTGGCATCCCTGGCCTTCCCCCTCTTGGCCTGAAACTTCTTAGGAAAAAGACCAAGGAGGCCTTAAGGAAGGATTTCTGAGTGTGATTCTTCACCATCCTCCTGCCACAGTGCTGTACACTCCTGTGCTGGATTCAGGTATTCAAGAGACCAAGGAGTAAAATTCAAAGGAAAGCCAGCTTTCTCCTGGGTTAGTTTGGGAAAAACATCATCAGAGTGCGAAATCGGGCAGGAGAGACCTTTGTGGGTCCCTTTGCAGGCTTGACTCTCCAGAACCAGTGGAACCAGTGGACCTCCACTCTCCCAGTGGATGGCTGCCCACGGGGAGCTCCAGCCCTCCCACGCTCCTTCCTTCCTGAAAAATTTCAGGGAAAAAAAAAACGTTTGGCAACCCACCCGCCCAGGCTTAGTGGGATTTCAGACTCATTCGGAAGGGCACGATGACCAAAGGGCCCCCTTCATAGTAGGAATATGAATGTAAATGGTGATACCTACCTTTGAAAACATGGACCTAAAAGAACTTTCTAACATCTAAACAACCCGTTCTGCTCTGAGCCCTGGAGGAGGACCAGACCCTGGGGCTCTTGACATCTTTCCACCATCAGCTTTCAACTTCAACCCCTGTCTGCTCAGGCCTCTTCTACCCAGGCACTGGTCCTCAGAGGGTAGTGAACCTCTGTAGTCTTTCACTGCTGCTGGGCAAATTGGGCAGCTGAGGGCTGCAGTCTGAAGAATCTATGTGTTGAAGTTAAGAAATATCGGTGACCTTTTCTCAATGTTTCTTTAAGGACGTGCTGCACCTCTCTCCAGGCCAGGGAAGGCCTGAATGATTTGGAGATATTCTGGAGAGCAGCACTGCTTTACCAAGGAAGGGTAGAGGGCCTCCGGCTGATGCTTCCAGCCCACCCCTTGGCCTGAGGAGATCTCAAGCCGCTGACTCTATGGGGAAATCAATCCTTCTCCCTTGATGTCCTCATTACAAATCTCCTTAGCTCCTCTTCTTAAGCAAGCCCTTCACTTCACAGAAAGGATCTAGACCTCAACTGCCGGAGTGTGGTACTGATTTTCCAGCAATGTGTTCTGACAGGTTTTGGAGCAGGAACTGAGAAGTCCCTCAGTGGTCTGTTTCTACACCACCTCCTTCTCCTCAGGGCTCTCATTTCCACGGCTTGGCAGGGGGGCGGCTCTGCCAACATTTGCTGCGCAGTGCAGACTCAAGAGTAAACAGTGTCCTCCTACCAAAATTGACCTTCCCCCAAACAGTATTCTTTTTCAAAGCCGGTAGGGACTAGTTGAGATTATACTAACAATTATAGAGAATTTGCCATCTCTTGGGACTAATTACAATATAACTCTATTTTAAACTAATACATGGGTGGGGGTGAGAGGGTGGGTCAGTGGATAAAACCACTTAACGGGGAAACTTGATGATTTGTGTTTTTATTCCTGGAACCTATGGTGGAAAGTGAGAACCTCTGACTTCCATATGCATGTCTACACTCACACATGCACACTGTAACACAACAATAATAATAAATAGTAGATTTTAAAATAATTTATGTTCGGGCCGGGCGTGGTGGCACATGCCTTGCCTTTAGTCCCAGCACTTGGGAGGCAGAAGCAGGCAGATCTTTGTGAGTTCAAGGCCAGCCTGGTCTACCTAGTGAGTTCAGGTCAGCTGGGACTACAGGGAGACCCTGTCTCAAAAAGACAAAAACATAAAATAAATAAAGTAAAACAAATAAATAATTTATGTTCATGCCTTTAATCCCAGAGGCAGAAGCAGGTGGATCTCTGAGAGTTCAAGGCCAGCCTGGTCTACATAGTGAGTTCTGGGCCAGCTGGGGCTACAGGGAGACCCTGTCTTAAAAAAACGAACAAGCAAATAAATAAATAAAAGTAATATATGTTCAGATATAACAAAATGTATCATAACTTATATGAGCACAGGGATTTTCAAACTGTAGGATGTACCCATTAGTGGGTTGTTAAATTAATGGGTTGAGTTTAGCATTTTTTAACAAGATAGTGAACAAAGAAACACTAGTATCAAACATAGTAAAAGTTAGTTTGTCTAGAAATGTTTGTCAGTTATATATTCGTATAGGGACTGGATCTAAAATGTTTTTCTTACAGTAGGTGAATGTCAGAAAGCTTGTTTAAAGGAAGTTCTGTGTTTTTAAGACATGTTATTGCCTTAGTAGAATAGAATCAATGCATTTTAGTCATTTTTTGAAGATTTATTGTATATGTATGTGTGGGCTTGAGTACAGGTACCTGCACCATTGAGTGAGTGTGTCCACGGAGAGGTCAGATCCCCCAGAAGGGGAGTTGCAGTTATGAGCCGCCCTGTCCTGTGGGTGCTGGGAACTGAACCCAGGTCATCTGGAAGATCAGCAAATGCTCTTACCCGCCAAGCCATCTCTCCAGTCTCACACTGTAGTCATTTAACATCCTAAATTAACTGACCTTTTTCTAAAACCACTGGTTGGCAGAGCCAAGCCTAAGCACAGTGGGCTCTGCAGCAAAAGCAGCGCAGCATTTCAACTGCTCTGGAGGCGCAGGAGGGGTATTCTTGGGTCAGGGGTACAGGGCTTAGGCTGTATGGGTGGGAACCGGCCCCGGGCACCACACTCATCGACTGTGTCGCCCGCAGGCGGCGCGTACCCGGCGGAGCCGGAGGAGAACAAGAGGACCCGCACAGCCTACACGCGGGCACAGCTGCTGGAGCTGGAGAAGGAATTCCTTTTCAACAAGTACATCTCTCGGCCGCGCAGGGTGGAGCTGGCAGTCATGCTGAACTTGACTGAGAGACACATCAAGATCTGGTTCCAAAACCGCCGCATGAAGTGGAAAAAGGAGGAGGACAAGAAGCGCGGAAGCGGGACTGCGACCGGGGTTGGCGGGGGCGAGGAACCTGAGCAGGATTGCTCAGTGACATCGGGTGAGGAGCTGCTGGCGCTGCTGCCGCCACCACCTCCCGGCGGTGCCGTGCCACCCGGCGTCCCCGCCGCTGCCAGAGAGGGTCGCCTGCCTCCCGGCCTTAGCGCGTCGCCGCAGCCCTCCAGCGTAGCGCCCCTGCGGCCGCAGGAACCTCGGTGAGGAGCTGATCCAGCTCACAGCCTGGCGGCGGCTTCCCCGACTGGCTGCAGAGGGAGAGCGGGTCTAAGAGCCTGGGTATGGACTTGGGCGCGGGCAGGTGGACAGGGTGAGAATCAGGAGGCTAACCTAGTCGCCCCACAAGGAGACCCATTCCTCCGGGCACATGAGACAGTTGGAGCGCAGCAGGAGAGATGCTGGCAGACTTCTGGGAAAAAGAAACGCTGGTTTCTGAAAACTTTTGAGGCATGTGAATGACCAGGTCTGCCCATGTGCCTCTGTTGGGCACATTCCTACCTGCCTCCTGCGCGCTATCCTGGGACCTATTTAGAGAAACAGACTCTTCAAAGGACGATGGAAAATGTGCATTATTAGAGAGCTCTCCAGCGTACTGCAGGCCAGCTGGACTAGATGGCTTTGCTGCCCAGAAACAGAGCTGCTTTTACCTGGACGACTAATTTACGGCTAAGAATAATTATAAAAAACTGTTTGAGGTTTCAGTGAAGTTGGTGTCTATTAAATATGAGGAGTCTGAGTCCTTGTTCCGATTCTCCTTCTCTTTCACCTTCCTCTTCCTTGTTTCCTTCTTCTAGCTCCTTTTCTCTTTAGCCAAATACTCCTTTAGCTTACATCCTTCAGCCTGGACGCCTTTCTTCTAAAGAACAGAAAATTCTTCAAGACTGGCTGGGCAGTTGCCCGACTAGAACTTAGGGGCAATGGGAGCAAGAGTGTCTATGCTCCCAGGGACCTCAATGGTTCAGAAGGAGAAACATGTACCAAGCACATTTGAACTTTCTATTTAGGATGTGGATTTAGTTCCAGAGGCAAGCCAGGTAGCTTGGTAATCCTTGAACACAAACTATTCACAGAGGCAGGATGAAGTCCACATTTTACAGATTATGAAAATGTTCATGATTTAAAGAACTTAAAAATTGGTTATTTTCATTTAAAGTTTTTAAATTAACAGTTCTTTGCAAACAGGTCTGCAGTTTTCAAGTCAGTTGCTCCTTTCAAGATGTGGGCCTTGTGTTCAGGTTGTCCATGGAAGACAATAAATACAGATAAGATGAGAAGTGATAAAAAAAAACTGTTTCAAACTTTCCTACAGTATAATATTCCTATCTCATTTTCAAATTTAAACTAGCATTTTCCACTATCCAGGGATTAAGTGTCTTGCAGCTTGAGTTTGAGCACTGGTGGATCCAGGCTGGTGGATTTCCCATTTTTGCTTTATTTTTAAGAGCCTATTCTTGTGTGATGATGCACACCTTTAATCCAAACACTTGGGTGGCAGACTTCAGGCCAGCCTGTTCTACAAAGTGAGTTCCAGGCTAACCAGGACTGCAGAGTGACATGGTGAGACCCTGTCTCAAAAACCAAAACAACACAAACCCTTCTGTACCTTCTTTACCTTGCTTAGATGGCAGTCTCTGGTAATACAGCCTGGGGCATCAGAAGTTCAGCACTGCCAGTGGAAAACACTGAATGGAACCAAAGGCCAACCCACTGCAATCAAGGACAGCCTAGCAGTACCCCAGAGAGCTGGGAGATGAGATGAAGACTTTTTCTGTGGTTCTTCCAAAGAAAATACTGCTTGGACTGGTCACACTCTCAGAGACCCAGGGCCAAGAAAGTCTTGCACTGGGAACAAAGATGGGTGACTTGGTGACTTCCAGCTCCTGGGGCAGCGCCTTGCACTCAAAGATGCCTCTTGAGGCATCTTAAGGTTCCAGCTACAGATTCATTTCCTGAATTTCTGCTTTTATTTTCTTTGCAAGAGAGAGAAATTGAGCAGTTTTGTTTTGCTTGTTTAAATTAGTATTTTCTTTGCTCTGTTTCTTAGAGAAACAGGGTCACAACCTGGTAGAAAGTCTCCTGAACAGAAAGATGACCCTTTTTATCTGGGTGAGGGAGCAGTTCCAGGCGGCTTGGGCACCTGGTCTTGGGTCCTGGGGTGTGATAGATTTGCTTTGAATAAATGGAAAAAATTATTCCGCATTAAAGTAGTGGCAAATTTTGTACTATCTTATAGAGTTGCTGTAAGGTTTAAATCAAAGAATCCTTAGTTCAGTGACTAGAAAAGAGCTGTTCTTTCATATTATTTGTTACTGTAATAGAACCATTTCCATAAGCAACCAGGAGACTGTGGAGCCATCTCAGAGGTTCCTCTCCTTTGACAAATCCTCACACTGAGGCTGCTGATTTACTTCATGCATTCACAGATCTTGGCTGAGCATGGCATGGTTTTCTGAACGCCTTTGTTTTCCATGGCAACCTCCTCCAGGTGAGTCTTTCTACCAGGTTGGTGGAGGCGGGAGACCTTTTACATTAGTGTTTGGGCTCCACAGCAAACCTATCAGGTCTGGGAGGCTGAGATCTCAGTCTCATTCTGTGCATTCCTGAGGCTGCTACTTCTGTGCAACAGGGCTCTAGGATTCCTCCTAGAAGAGGCCAGGCTAGTAGAAAACGGTTTGGGGCCATCTGTGATTGCAGCGCTGACTGGTGGGGTGGGGTGTACCACCTCCGGTTGGACCAGAGATCACCAGGCCTTTTGGAAGGTGCCAGATGGCCTCTGTTTGGCAGGCAGAGACTGGGGTAGCTGAGTGTGGGCTTTGCTCAAAGAGATTGGGCTCTTAAAAAATAATAATGCTATTTTTTAAGTCTGGCAGTGCGGTAGTTACCAGTTAGAGACTGTCCTTGGGAGGGCCCAGTTGTCCAGAAAGCCAGAAGTAGACTGGTTCCTCTGAGAGCTCCACCCTGGGCAAGGACTGGGTTGGGACCCTAGGGCAACCTGAAGAGACTTGGCTGCAGAGGTGAGATCAGAGCCCTCAGGCTATCCCACATGCACCAGAAACTCTGGGCAGCCTTCCTGGGCTAGCTGGCCTGGGAACACAAATTGTGGTCCCTGAGAGGTAGAGTCGTGGCAACCCCAAGCTTAAACCGGTGGACACACCCAGGTCTCCCTGAGGGTGCGGGGTTGGGGGGTGCGGGTGCGGGGGTGGGAATGAAGTCCGAAGGAGAGAAAATAGTCCGTGTCCTCGGGGAAACCATCGTTCTGCAAACGGAGTGATTGTCTCTGGCCTGCAAACCTTAGGGTGACTCCGGAGGGGCTGCCCACCTCCTTCTGGTCTTTAGGTTTGTTGGCTCCTTTCATATAAAGGACAGAAGCCGGTGGTTTGGAAAGTGTTCACGGAGAGTGGCCTTGGGGCAGCCAGAGCAAGGATTTTCCGAAAGCGCTTCGCGCAGTTCCCAAGCCAAGGATGTGGAACCACCTAAAGACCCGACTGCCTCCCACCTGAACATACCCTGACTGTGGTCCAGGCTGCCCAGCCCTGGGCCCGGGAATGAGGTCCCGCGTCCTCACCGCACCCATCCTCACACTGAAGCGGTCATTAACTAGGGAGAGCTCGCTGCTGTACAGAAGCCCGCTTGAGTTAAAAGACTCCTTTGAGGTTTTCCCAAGTCCCGCGGGTTCACAGCCTGAGCCCAGGACGTTTAGTACCGCTCGGCATAGCGCTAAAAATAGTATAATATATAGGAAACAAACAAAACAATTCCCTTTCTTCTGCGATATAAATCTTCCTGTGGCTTTGCTACCATCGCCTCCGAGTTCTCATTTCAGTTAAATTCATACCACACAGGAACGAAATCTCCGCTTGATGATTTCGATTCCTCCTGGTGGTTTAAACAGAAGGTATCTGAAATACACTAGTGCCTTCGCCCCGGAACTTTGACCAGAAGGCATTCAGCAACATTTATAGGGCTCTTGCTCTACGCTGCCCTAGTGGAGCATTCACAGTGGTAAAAATCGATCACTTTTGGATCCTGACAGTCAACACAGTCGTGGAAATTATTCAATGGTTATCTGTTAATTTACCAGAGTGAATAGATGACAGCAACCAGGTTCACTTAGTACCTACTACTGAGGAACAAAGGCCACTTCAATTTTCCAAGTTAACTTTGGCCTCCTGGACGTCTACTGTCACCTCTTCGCATTAGTTCAGTTCAAGACATCCAAGTTTGAAGGAAATAGAAGTGTTGTCCTGCTCTTTCAAGTTATCTATTATATTTCTATTGTACACACCCTCCATCAATCTCTTGTGAATTTGGGTCTGTCTCTGTATCTGTTTGTGTGGTTGATGTCTAAAGGTAAATTCAAATTTCTGCATATGGGTGTGCTTGCATCATCTATATGATATGCTTATGTGCATATGTTAGAATATGTCAGGTAGGTTACTATAGTGGCAACAGTTGATGAAGCTAAAGACCAGGGCTGCTGTTTGTTTTTTTTGTTTGG
>NW_008360317.1:7838655-7894679 GCF_000622305.1 Nannospalax galili | reverse complement strand
TTTTTTTTTTTTTTTTTTTTTTTTTTTTTTTTAAATCTTCCTTCTTTCCTCCTACCCAGGGCCTCACTCACACTAGGCAAGTTTTCCACCACTGAACACAGACCCACCCAGCGCCTTGCTGCTACTGAAAATTGTCTCCGTTCTTCATATTTTGAACAATATTTGATGACAGGGAACCTATCTTTAGTAATCTATCATCAACCAAAGTTTCAACCCTGTGTCCTTAAACTGCTACCATGAGAATTTGAGTCTTTTCATGAAAACTTTAATTCACAACTAAGGCCAATCATGGTGTTAACAGCTTTACATACAAACCCTTTTAAAAATTAAATAATTGAAAGGGTCAGAAGAGGGAAGAGTTCTCAGCTGATACAGAATTTATTTTATTCAAGCCCACCTCTGGCAAGCTAATGGGCAACAGGAAGCAGAAAAGTGTGTCCCTGTAAAGGACCCGACAATAGCCGCACCCAGCCTTCTGGAAATTTATCTCGGTGGACAGCTTGAGAGGTGGAAAGAGGTGGAAAGAGGTCAGCCAGACATGGAGTGGGAAGAGAGGGTCAAGCTCTGCAAATAGTGGCTCCAAATGACTGTTTCAAGAGTGAAAGGGACTGGCTGATATGGATCAGGTCTGTGAGCTACCTCAGGATAGATGACCTGTCAACTTCCCATTTTGCAGTTGTATTTACATAGCAGCAAGATGGAAAGAGCATGATAAAACCTGATTCCAGTTTTTTCACTAAAATTATTTTCTGTGACTGCAGGGGAGAGAGGGTGTGGCTGAACAGCACAGCACACTCCTCAAGTATGCACACTGCCCCAGGTTCCATTTGCAGCACTGCAAAAATACATTTACATTTTTTCTCTATAAATGAGATGCCATGATTCTTGACAACACAGATAGCTCCATTTTTTTTAATGTATATGCGTATATTGCTTACATGTAGGTAGGTGCACCTGTGTCGTGCAATGCCCCAATGTACAAGGAGGTCAGAAGAGAGCATCAGATCCCCTGGAACTGGAGCTAGGGATGGTTGTTAGCCACTATGTGGGTGCTAGGAACCAAACCCAGGTCCTCTGCAAGAGCAGTCATTTCTCTTAACTGCTGAACTCCAGCCATCTAAGCTGTATTTTATAATTCAACTTTAGGCATCTGGAGTACATAATGGCATTGGTGCTGACTAGACATGGGCAAAGGCACCCCTAACAAATTCAGAGCAGTGTAGCTACATCACACAGCATTGGTGTTCACAAGCATATAGCTCTGCACATAAGACATGCATACTTTATCTAATTTAGGGATAGTCTGAATAGACAGAAATCTCTTAATGAAATGGATTTTTTTTTAGGGATCCTTAGGACCCCAAGATAAAGAGATTGTCCCAGGTCCTCATGAATAAGTCATTTCCTTGGATTTGACTGTATCAGATTTGGTTGTGACTGTCAGAGACCCCCCCCCACTTCCCCGGGCAAATAGCAAAGGCATACATATGCAATCAATTTCTCTCCAACATTGAAATCTGAAGGTAAGTAATCTAGAACTGGAATGTTGCTTTAAGTTGTCCAGGACTCAGGCTGCTTGGACCGTCAATTGCCCTAATTGTCCCTCCAGTCCCACAGGGCACTCCAGCCACCATACTTACTTTCTAAGCATCAGGAGACAAGAACTAAGGAAGAAGGTGGTACCCCTATAGTAGGTAGAATTACAACCCACAAAAGACTAAAAGGTGACCATTTGTAAAACCTCACATCTGAGAATATGTGGTCTTATAGAGCAAAAGGGATTTTACAATCAGGCTAGGGACCTTAAGAGATTATTTTGGGGACTGGGAGATGGCTCAGCAGTTAAGAACACTAGCTGTTCTTGCCTAAGACCCGGGTTCAAATCCCAGCACCTACATGGCAGCTAACAACTGTAACTCTAGTTCCAGGGGATCCAATAGCCTCTTCTGTCCTCCGAGGGCATTGCAGGACATGGGTGCACTCACATACATTCAGGCAATACACACATACATAAAAATAAAAAATAATAAATAAAATGTTTTTAAAATATATAGCTTAAAGAAATTTAACAACAACAAAAAAAGAGAGTGATTATTTTGGACAGTCAGCAAAGAGGTCTTCCAACCACAAAGACTTGAATTTGGCTGACCAGCTGGCAAAACTTGAAAAGATGTTCTCCCCAGAATCTCCTGGTAAGAATTCCTCAACCTGACTTAAACCCCAGGTTAGTGTTTTGTTTTTTGAGATAAGGTCTGTGTAGCCTAGGCAGGCAATGAACTTGCCAGATTATGATGAGGGTTGTGGAAATAACAGTGATAGGGTGCCTGCTTAGCATGCATGAGGCCCTAGATTCAATTCTCCAGAACACCCCCCTTACCCCCAAAAAAGAAAAAGAGGGAAAGAAAGAAGAATATTGATGGTAAAGCAATCAAATACTGATGTGGGACAAGCAAAATGGCAAAGCAGGTAAAGACACTTGCCACCAAGCCTGTCTGACCCGAGTCTGGTCCCCGGGACGCACTTGGTAGAAGGAGGGAACCAACTGCAGCAAGTTGTCCTCTGATCCACACATCGGCACATGCATATACATAATAAATAAATTTAAAAAAAATGAATGAATGTAATTTTTTAAAAGAAGGGTGAAATGAACCCTGTTGTCAGCAACGATCTCAAAGGCTGTGAACAAGGGTCCTTATTAAAAACCTATCCAGATAATTTAGTGTTTTATGAAAAAAAAACTGGTGAAAACAATATTCATTATTATACAATAGCCCATGTCCTGGAATTTAATTCCAGAAGGAAGTGTATTCAAACTTGTGTGCTTGCTTTCATCAAACAGCACTGTGCAGCCCACTGTTTGCCTTGGCTATCAGAAAACTCAGAACTAAAATTAGTATTCAGGCAGCATTAACCCTGTATCCATTCTGGTAGAGGACATGGAAGAAGGCTGAGAAGTTTCAATCAGAAACTTCAAGTTCTGTGTTTACCACCCAGCTCCCTTCTGAACTCTGGCAATTGATTTAATGTCTTTGAAATCTGTTGTCACTTTGGTCAGTTGGGGGAAAATACCCATGCAGCAGGACTGTTGTGAGCATTACATAAAGTAATATATGTGAGAAGTGTTTCTGTGATGGGAAATGTTATCTATTGTTTGTAAACATGTTCTCTCCTTCCTCTGAGTCAGTGCTTTTCAAACAATAATCTGCAATAATCAGTAGTTGATGAAGCCAACTTAATGGTTTGTTATGAGATATTTTTACAAAAATAAAATAGGATCCAGTGATGTAACTCAGTCAGTGGTAGGCTCTTGCCTAGAATGCCCAAGGCCATGAATTCCCTAGTACCATAAAAATAAAATAAATAAGATAGAATGGGAAATATCAGAGTATACTATACAGAGAGAGGAGTGCTTCATCAAATGTCTTCATTTGCATATGTATATTCCAAATAAATCATAATGTAAACTGTATTTCCACCTAGACTGTCATGTAAATTTTGACAACAACCCTTAATGGTTTATATTATTTAACTAAAACTTTTATTTTTAACTATTTTATTTATTTTATGTAGATGAGTGTTTTGTGCACACATCTGTATGTGTACCACATGCACACAAAGCCCACAGAGACAAGAAGAGGGTATCAGATCCCCTGGAACTGGAGTCAAGGACAGTTGTGAGCCGCCATGTGGGTGCTGGGAACTAAAGAACCCTAGTCCTCTGTAGTTGCAGCCAGACGCTCTTAGCCTCTGAGCCATCTGTTCAGCCTCTAAAGCTGTTTTATTTTAAATGTCCTATTCAAAGTAGACCTTTGTTGGAAGCAACTCATGTCTTCTTTGGAAAGAGAAAAATTGGGGCTAAAACGGAGGGAGGGAGAGAGAGAGAGCATGCGAGCAAGAGCGATCAAATACTTTTCAAAAGAAGGCAGTGGGACTCTGGATCCCACATTTGTGGATCAACCAAGCTGAGATTGAAATGTTCAGAAAAAAATGTATATGTACTGAATACGTACAGATTTTTTTTCTTGTCATTTCTCCCCAAACTACAGAATGCAACAACTATTTACATACCATTTACATTGTAATGGGTATTGTAACTTATCTAGAGACAATTTAAAGAACAGTGAGGATATACCTATGCAAATACCACACTATTTTATTAAGGGCCTAGAGCATCCAGGGGTGGTGTGTGTCCTAAGGGGTGGCCCAGGAACAATTCCTCATGGATACCTAGGGAAAACTATACTTTTCAAACTGCCAAACTGTCTTATTTCCACCTCAAATCTGCCTTTCCACACACTGAAGCAGGAACAGGACAAGACACTGAAAACTAACATTCTCCTTTGGGTCCGGGCTTTTGATCAGGCTCCACTGATCAGAAACTTTCAAGGCAGAGGTTGCAGCCATAAGAAGGACTGTTTTCTGGCCATGCTAATTTATTTTTTAAATTAAAAGTGCATGCCATCATGTCTATTATTATTATTTTTTAGTTATATGGATGTGTGTGTCTGTGTACAGGTATGTGCACTCATGGGCAGGTGCCTGGAACTAGAGTTACAGGCAATTTCATGCCACCTAACTTGGATGCTGGGAACTCCAACTTCTTCTGCCAGAGTAGTCCATATTCTGAACCATGGAGCCACCTCTCCATCTCTTTCCCCCTTCTTCTGACCAGCTGGTGCCTGTGCTTGTCAGTAAGTACCTCCACATCTCCACACCTTTACCTCCATGCCTTAGTGTTCTCTTTTATTTCTGTAGTTTTCCAATACAGCTGTCCCCCTTTATCCATGGGACTATGTTCCAGCCCCCCAATGAATACCCCAAGTTACTGAGCATACATGCACTCCCTTTTCCCATGCATACATACATATGATAAGTTTAATTTATAGGTTGTATACAGTAAGAGATTAACAGCAATAACCAATGATAAAATGGAAGTTATATGATACTTTAATATATTTATCTGCATCACCAGTTAGATTTGTTGTTTTGAGATGAGCCTCCCTGGGCTCAAGCAATCCTCCTCCTACTACACAGCCTTCTAGGAGTTGAGACTATAGGCATGCCATCAAGCCTAATGCTATTAAGCCTAATATTATTTTTGCCTGTGGAGGCCATTATTAAGTTAAATAAGTACTTGAACTCCCTGCAACACTGTAACAATCAATTTGGTAATTTAGATAGCCACGAAGTAACTAAAGGCAGGTAGCCTGTGCAATAAGGATGTGTTGGGAAACGGCTGGCTCACATCTGGACAGCAGATGTTGCAAGCTTTCATCATGCTGCTCAGAATATCAGCAATTTAAAACGTAACTTTTTATTTCTATAATGTTTCCATTTAATATTTTCAGAGCATACATATAAGGGGAGATCGCTGTATCTGGTTCTTCTTGTTAAATTTTTATGTAATTGTTTATTTTTATTTTATGTGTATGAATGCTTGTCTGCATGTATGTAAGGGCGTTCAGGTTGTGCAATACCCTTGAAGGCTGGAAGAAGGTGTCTGATCCCCTGGAACTGAAGTTACAGATGGTTGTTAGCCATCATGTGGATGCTGGAAACCGAACCTGAGTCCTCTGGAAAAACAGAAAGTGCTCTTAACCACTGAGCCATTTCTCTACCCCTCCCCTTTTTGAGACAGGGCCTCATTTAGCTTAGGGGACCTCACACTATGTATCAGAGGCTTGTTTTTGAGTTTCTGACCCTCCTTCCTCTACCTCCCAAGGGCATGTGCCACCACTCTCAGCTGTCAAATCTTATGTTCATATCAAAAATCTCAGAACACTGAAATCTTCATTCTTCCTCCCAGAATCCTCTCAAATCTACTTCCCCTGCCATAGGTTTTCCTTACACACTCTCTTTCTCACCAAATCCCCTGCCATAGCTTAAGTGGTCTTTCTGTCTGCAATGCCACCTTCCCTGGCCAACTCACACCTCACTTAAGCCACAGAGAACTTCTAAAATGCAAGTATGATCACATTTCTCCATTCCCAACATTGTTCCATAACTTCCATAATCTAAAGAGGCAAATCCAAATGGCCCCTTTGTTCTCTGAGCCCATGGACATGGGTACAGGTATGGAAACCCGTTAACTGTCTCTGAACAAACTCCAGCCCCAGCTAGCTACCTTCGAACTGCAAGTGCATGAGACCAGAAGAACTCTGCTCCTCCTGCCTCCACCATCTGAGGCTAGAATCAGAGGTGTGTACCACCATACCTCCCTCCCTCCCTCCCTTCCTTCCTAAGATTTACTTTTATTATTTTCAAGTATGTGTACATGGGGTCAGGAGAGATATGTGTATGTGAGTGCAGGTGCCCTCAGAGGCTAGAGGCCTCAGATCCCCCTGCAGCTAGAGTTATGGGTGTTTGCGAGCTGGTTCCTAGGAACCAAACTCGGGTCCTGTGCAAGAACAGTAGGCACTTTTAACCATTTATCCATCTCGCCAGTCCATATTTTTAAAAGTCTAGGGGTTGGAGAAATGGCTCAGCAGTTATAAACACTTACTGTTTTTCCAGAGGACCCTGGTTCAGTTCCTACCACCCACATGGTGACTAACAAACATCTGCAACTCCATTTCCAGAGGATTCAATGCCATCTTCTGGCCTCCACAGGCACCAGGCATACATGTAGTGCATTTAAATTTTTAAATTTTTAATTTTTAATTTTTTTAATTATATATATATGAATGTATTGCCTGCATATATGCAAGTGTACCTGTGTCGTGCAATTGCCCATGGAGATCAGAAGACGGTGTCAGAGTCCTCTGAAATTGGAATTATGGGTGGTTGTTAGTTGCCACATGAGTGTTGGGAATCGAACCCAGGTCCTCTGCAAGAGCAGTCAGTACTCTGAACCACTGAGCCATCCCTCCAGCCCATAAAATCTTTTTTTTTTAAGTTTAGTACATAAAAAAGAATCTACTCCATATTTCAAGCAAAAGGTAGGTAGGTATTAACAGAATTATTATGACTCAGTGGTTAAGAGAACTGGCTGCTCTTGCCGACGACCTTGGTTCAGTTCCCAGCACCCACAGGCAGCTAACAACAGTCCATAACTCTAGTTATAGGGGATCTGACACCATCATCTGGCCTCTGTGGGCATTGCACACATTGTTCACTTACATATATGCAGGCAAAACAACCAAAAATACACATAATAATAAAGTAAAAATGAATAATTTAAAGCAGGCTGCCATACTCAAACTTCAAGATCACATCACCAGGGTCACTAAGTGGAGGTAGAACAGGTACAGCACTGCACAGATACACCCTCCATTCAGGTGGAAAGCAGAATTGGCTATGGGGCTGCACTTCCCAGAACCAGTCACAACTGTGACAAGGAAAGTGACCTCTGCCATCGTCCTGCTTTCTAGACATTTCATGAATGCATCTCATGGACAGAGCCCTCATTGCCCTTAGAATATTAGAATGCTAAAATCTCTGAGAAGTATATCCTTCCAGCTAGAGAACATCGATAGTCTTAGAAGTGGTCACTGAGGACCAGGCAGTAACCTGTAGGGTACCTCTGCATCCCAAGTCATGACAGGCTCTGGTGGCTAGAAAGTCTTCATGACAAACTTGTTGAACGAATGTTCAAAAGAATTAGGTGTCTACCAGTCAGTGTAGAGTGTCATGACAGGCCCCTCCCGTGCTAGATGCTGCACAGGCAAAGGTGAGAAGATGGCAAAGCCACTTTCAAAAAGCAGAACCCAGGGGTGTCAGACTGCACAGGACTTGGAAGGCAGCCTGGCTTAGAATGTCCTCAGACTCTCAGTTCAAGGTCAGAATGAGTGGGAAGAGAATGGCAGTATCCTGGGATGTAGAGTTAGAAGAGAGTAAGACATTGTTCCTTCTTTTTCTGACTCACAGCACCTGGACAAAGAATACCAGCTACTGCCAAGCAAGTTGCCCTTAACAACAGATTGTTCACATGCTGTGATCCCTGGTTCTGGTTTTCTTTCAACTGGTTTTTATTCCATAAAAGTATATAAACTGGGAGCTAGGGATATACCTCAGTTGTCAGAGTGCTTGCCTAGAATGTCTGAAGCCTTGGGTTCAATCCCCAGTACCACCAAAAAACTGGATGTGGTGATGCATGCTTGTGATCCCAGTGCTTGGGAGGTGAAGGCACGAGGGACAGGAGTTCAAGGTTGTCCCGACTGACTACATAACAAGTTTTGGCCAGCCTGGAATTCACCAGACCCTGTCTCTCACAAACAAACAAATGATAAACAAAACAAGTGCTTGAGCTGCATACTGTTTACCAAACACTGTGTTCATTATTGGGAACAAAAGCAGCAGAATACATGTGCTGGCTCTCACCTTCAAGAAAAATGTTCATTGTCAAAAGCAAGAATCAGCCAGGCAGGTAGAATGCACTGTAATCCCAACACTTTGGAGGCTGAGGTAGGAGGACCTGGAGTTTGATGCTAGCCAGGGTCTATCGCAAACAAAAACAGAAACAAAAAGGCCAGAATCAGACAAAGAGATTAATAAGTAATAATAAAGCAGCATAGCACAAGTTTTATGAAGAGTGGTCCAGGAGCAGAGATAGGAGAAATGAAACCTTGCGGTTGTAGGGGAATCTTAGCAAAGTTTTTCCTGAAGTTGGTAGGGTAGTGGCTGGTTTTGAACTTCTGACCTCCAGAACTGTATGAGAATGAATTCGTATCATTTTTTTCTGTGAAGGAATTAAACTACTTCTTGTCTGAGATGGTGTTCTAGTTTGCTTCTATTGCTGTGATAAAAACACTGATCAAAACCAACTTGGGGAGGAAAGGATTTATTTGGCTTACAGCACAGTCCTTCATCAAGGGAGGCCAAGGCAGGAGCTCAGGGCAGGAACCTGGAGCACAGATCATGGAGGAATCTGGCTTACTGGCTTGCTCCTCTGACCTGTGCTCAACCTGCTTTCTTATATAACACAGGACCACTCACTCAAGGGTGGCACTGCCCACAGTTGACTGGGCCCTCCTACATTACTCAACAATCAAGAGATTGGCCATTGGCCAATCCAATGGAGGCAATTGTTCAACTAAGGTTCTCTCTATCCAGGAGTGTCAATTTGACAACTAAAGCTATTCAGCACAGTTGGTTTCTACATAGTAATAGAAAGTAAGAACAGAATTTGATACTTGAAGTCAAGTGCAACCATAAAAAGTTTAAAATAGAACTACCCTGGGGTAGTTAGCCACTGCAGCATATGTGGGTTTGGGAACTGGGAGGCAGGAAGAAGTCAGACAGTCATTGAGAGAGCCGGTGTGACCCTTGAATAAAGTGAGAAGTTTCCAGTTACTGAAAGCTGGAGGAAAGAAATCGTTTGCTATGTACCAGAAAAGTTGGTAACACCATCACTAGGATAATATGGCAAACAGGAAATGCACTCAGTAGGCCCAGCAATCCACTGAGATTTCTAGGCAGGGCCTTATAGGTGCCTCCAGCCTCTCTTAGCTGTGTATGTAAAATGCCAAAGTATAAGGACGAACTAAAGAACACAGTGCTTGGTTTTCAAGTAGAAGTAGAAAGCAAAGAGGACTGTCAGCAGGAACTTAGCCATCAAAGCAGTCTCAAAATCTCAAAGTACCTCTGAAGGGCTAGGGGTGAAGCTAGGTGGTAGAGTACTTGCCAAACATGCCTGAGGCCATGGATTCTATGTTCCATTCTCAGCACTGGAGGTGGGGGTGAGAGAGGAGAGAAAGGGAGGGAGGGAGGGAAGAAGGGAGGGAGGGAGAGAGAAAGAGAACTTAAAACACCTTTGTTAGGACTTTATAAAGATATAGGAGAAACTTCATAGACTCTTTCAGCTAGAGAAAAGACCTAAGGATTGCAGGACAAGCCATAGAAATAATCTCCTCTGACACTGGGGCTGCTGCTAATCTTAAGAGCATTGTTTCACAGCACTTCACAGAGAGCTCAAGAGAAGAGCTGACCACAGGGATTCGAGGTGCAGTTTTATCTAATGGGATGGATTTTGTAAACTGATAGAGACGTAAGAAACACAGAAATATTTTAAAGGAATGATGTCATTTTAGGCTGAAAGGAACAGAAATAGTACAAAATGAAATGAGACTCTCAAAAAAAAGGAGCAAAAACTTACAAATCAGAGGAAATAGTTCCAAACAGTTCCTCTCAGCAGGCAGGACAGTGCCTTTCTCAGTAACCAGGTAGCATACCTTTACATGATTTGGGGATTAACAGACTAATGACTGCTGTGTGTTCTCATCTCCCTCACTTTGTTTTTAATTTAATTTTTTTATTAATTTTATTTATTTGTATTTTATGTGTATGCATGTATTGCCTGCATGTAGGTAAGTGCATCCGTGTTGTGCAATGCCCACGGATTACAAAAGAGGCTGTTGGATCCCCTGGGACTGGAGTTACGGAGAGTTGTTAGCTGCCATGTGGGTGCTGGGATTCGAACCCAGGTCTTCTGCAAGAACAACCAGTGTTCTTAACTGCTGAACCATCTCTCCAGCCCCCCTCACTTTGTTTTTAATTTGAGATACTAAGGATACCCAGGGCCTCACACATGCTAGGCAAGTACTCTATCACTAAGTTACCTCCAGCACATCCCCAACTTTAGAAGAAGAATATTCTAATAGAAAATATGTGTGTATAACATTGGGTATCTTTATATGATAAGTTTTCAGATAAAGAAGAACTACACACCTGATTTAGCATGGTGGTGCACAGGGACCTGAGTCAGGAGGATCATGAGTTTGAAGCCAGCTTAGGCTATATAGCAAGGTCCTGTCTAAACAGAAAAGTAAGAAGAGGAGCTCCAAAAAACTGAACTCCAGAGTCGATGTACACCCGGACCGGATTAGGCAAATGAGATCCTAGACCTTGAATTTGAGCCCTGTGCCTAGAGGACTTGAAGCTTTGGTTGGGGGAGAACTTGGATATAAAGCAATAGAAATAATTTGTGTGTACAGGGCCACCTGTGGGAGTCTGAGTGAAAGGTTTGAATTCCTAACATTGAGAGCTAGATTTCTGTCCCCTTCTCTTGAACCTGGGTGGCTTCCTGCTGCTTCAATCAATTTAACTGTAGTTTCTGAAGTGAAGCCCTAGCATTCCACCTACCATATACCCTGCTTTCTGACAAGAGTAACTCTTGGAGTTTGGTAAAAAGTCTGGCCACCATGAAGAAGCCCAGGGCACAGGCAGAACTGTGGTTAATAATCCTGAATGAGCTTGGCCATTGACTCCGCCTAGACTGAAAACTTCCAGATGGCTGCAGCCCGGCTCTTGAAGTCCATCTAAATAGACGAGACTCCACATACCTTGGAGTAGAACAAACCATCTTTGCTCTCAACCTGAATTCCTAGCCTGGAGAATCCATGAACATAGTGACACAGTTGTATGACACTAAATTTGGAGTTACTTATTGTCAAAAACTTGGAGGCTTACAGCAGCAGAAACATTCATTCTCTTACAGTTCTGGAGGCTGGGAGTCCAGGACAGGGTCCCCCGGGCAGATGTTTTCCTCTATCTCTTCTTTATGATAATGTTTACGAAGGCATGTAGGGTTCACATAAATCATCCAGGAGGAGCTCATCTCAAAAACTGCATTTTCTTTTTAATATTTATTTCTTTTCTTTCTCTCTTTCTTTCTTTCTTTCTTTCTTTCTTTCTTTCTTTCTTTCTTTCTTTCTTTCTTTCTTTCTTTCTTTCATTCTCTTTCCTTTCCTTTCTTCCTTCCTTCCCTCCTCCTCCTCTTCTTCTTCTTCCTCTTCCTTTTTCCTCCTTCCTCCTTCTCCTCCTTCTTCTTCTTTTCCTCCCCCTCCTCTTTTTTGTCTTTTGTGGTACTAGAGATCAAACCCAGAAACTCACTCTACCACTGATCTCTATCCCTAGCTAGCGATCCTTAACTCATTTGTAACTGAGTAGATTTTTTTTTCTTAATTTTTTAATTATATTTAAAAAATATTTTATTTGCTATTTTTATATGTATGAGTGTTTTGTCTGCATGTATGTACGTGCACCATGTTTAGGCAATGCTCTGCAGAGGCTAGAAGAGGGTGTTGGATCCCCTGGAACTGGAGTTTATAAAAGGTTTTTGTTTTTGTTTTTGTTTTTTTTTTTTTTGCTTACCATGCAACAAAACCTTTATTAACGTTTTTAACAGAGGTTCAGCTATTACTGAAACTTTTAATTTCTAAACTTTATAAAAGGTTTTTAATCACCATGTGGGTGCTAGGAACCAAACCTGGGTCTTCTAGAAGAACAGCAAGTGTTCTTAACTGCTGACCCATCCATCCTTCCAGTTTATTTATTTATTTGTGTTTGTGTGTGTGCATATGTGCATGTTCATACATCATAGTGCATGTGTAGAGGTCAGAAAACAACTTGCAAGAGTCAGTGTTCTCTCCTTCCACCATGTGGATCCTGGGGATCAAACTCAAGTTGTCATGCTTGGTGGCAAGTACCTCACAGAGCCATCTTGCCAGTCCTTGATTGACTTTTAATGGTTTGTTTGCCATATAAAGCAACATCCACTGGTTCTAAGAATTAAAGAAACAGATATCTTCTGAGGGATCTACCACCATGCCTGCCTGCAAGACACACAGATGTAAGAGATTATACCATATTTATCCTTTGGTCATCTTTCCTCTATGTGTATATGTGTTTAGTGCTGGCAATAGAACCAGAGTCAGAAGAGGCTGCTCAAGACCTCTGCCACTGAGCTACATCCCAGCTTGTTCTAGTTTGCTTTCTGTTGCTGTGGTAAAACACTGAACAAAAGTAATTTGGGGAGGAAAGGGTTTATTTCATTTTATGAGTCACAGTTCACTGTTGGGGGAAGCCAAGAGGGACTCAAGGAGGAACAGAATGGTGCTGCTTGCTGGCTTGTTTTTTGGTCTTTTTGAGACAGGGTCTCCCTGCAGCCCCAGCTGGCTGAGGCTTTCTTATACATTCCAAGCCTACTTGCCTAGGGATGGCACCACTGACAGTGGGCTGGGCCTTCCTATGTCAATCTTCATTCAAGAAAATGACTCTGCAGCTAAGGGCATTCAGTGCTCTTCAAAGGATTAGAGTTTGGCTCTCAGCACTCACTTGGTGGCTTACAACTATCTGTAGCTCCAGTTCCAGGGAATCTGACACTCACCTGTGGACTCTTCAGGCATCAGGCCTGATTCCTATACACACATGCAGGCACTCATATATATTCATAAAATAAAATACATCTTTTTAGAAGATATTATTTATTTATATGTGTATGAGTGCTTTGCCTGAATATATGTAAGTGTATCATGTCCATGGAGTGCCCACGGAGGCCAGAAGAAGGCATTGAGTCCCCTTGAACTGGAATTAGCCACCATGTAGGTGCTAGAAACTAAAATGGGGTTTTCTGCAAGATGAGTAAGTGCTCTTAACTGCTTAGCCATCTCTCCAGCCCCTAGAAAAATAATTAATCTTTTAAAAAATCTTTTTAAAAAAATTTTATTATTTTTATTTTATGTGTATGCGTGTATTGTCTGCATGTAGGTAAGTGCACCCATGTCGTGCAATGCCTGAGGAGGACAGAAGAGACTGTCGGATTCCCTGGAACTAGAGTTATGGACAGTTGTTAGCTGCCATGTGGGTGTTGGGATTCAATCCCTGGTCTTCTGCAAGAACAGCCAGAGTTCTTAACCTAATCGCTGAGCCATCTCTCCGCCCCCCCCTTTATTAAGTAAACAACCCATAGACATACCCGCAGGCCAATCCGATCCAGGCAATTTTTCAGTTGAGGTTCCCTCTTTCCAAGTGTGTCAAGTTGACAATAAAACTAACCAGGACACAGTCCTGAATTGCCATTTTTAAAATATATTGATTTGAATCATATTCTCAATGTCAAAGGCACCTGTTTCACCATAGCCTCACCAGTGCTGAGTACTGGATTTTTAAAAGTCTTCCATTCTTTGCCAGACTAGCATTTCTCTTGATTACTTTTCTCTTTGAATTTTCAAAGAGGCCCAGGCTGGCCTCTAACTTGCTATGTAGCTGAAGATGGCCTTGAACTCCTCCTGATCTTCCTCCCTCCACCCTCCCCTGCCCCAGTGCCAGAACTGGAAACAGCTCCATCATGCCCAGTTTATGTGGTGTTGAAGATTTAAGTCAGGACTTCATGAATGCTAGACAAGTACTCTGCCAATGAGCTACATTCCCAACCCTGCATTGATTCTTTATGTGTTAAATAGCAACCTTCTGTCATAGTTGTAGCAAACAGTTGCCATTTTAATATTTGTTTCGAATTTGGAGGAAACCTTGGCAGCGGTAAGGACAGGAACGATGATGCTGGATGGTGTTGATAACTCCTGTTTCCTTTGAAGCTTTTTGCTTTGCCTTGGTTCTTACGAAATCTGCCCCATTCAGAAATTAGTTTCAGTAGTAGCTGAAAGTTCATGGTGCTTTATGTAAGAAGCTTCTTTTTTTCCAATTTAAGTAATTATCATTTATTTGTTTGTATGTTTTCTATTTATTTATTTATTGTGTGTTTTCGGGTGCACATGCCTGTATGCACAAGAAAGTCAGAAGAGGATGTCAGGCTCTGCCTATTCCTTTGAGGTAGGGTCCCTCCCTGTATTAGTTTCTTTTCTGTGGCCCTGATAAACACCATGCCCAAGGCAACTTATAGAAGGAAGAGTTTGTTTGACTTACGGTTCCTGAGGGATAAGAGTCCATCAAGGTGGGGAGGCATGGCAGGAAGAGCCAGAGCAGAAAGCTGAGGGCTTGCTTTTTCAAGTAGAGAGAGAAACTGGAAATGAGACTTGGTTATCTACTTCCAAGTAGAAAGACTTCCCCCAGTGACATGCTTACTCCAGCATGGCCACATCTCTTAAAGTTTCCATGACCTCCCCAAACAGCACCACCAAATTGGAACCAATTGTTCAAACACTCGGAGCTTCTGGGGGAATATTTTCTTTCTTTTTTCAAAAATATTTTATTTATTATTTTGATTTTATATGTATGCATGTATTGCCTGCATGTATGTTAGTGCACTCATGTCGTGCAATGCCCTCAGAGGACAGAAGAGGCTGTGGGATCCCCTGGAACTGGAGTTACAGACAGTTGGTAGCTGCCATGTGGGTGCTGGAATTCAAACCTGGGTCTTCTGCAAGAACAGTCAGTGTTCTTAACCGCTAAACTATCATCTCTCCAGCCCCTGGAACATTTTCTTTCAAACCACCACACTCCCCACCTGGAGCTCGAGTTTTCCTCCACTAGGCTAGAAGCTAGCAAGCCCCAGCCATCCTGTTTCTATCCTGCTGAAAGCAGGAGATTACAGGCCTGCCTGGGACCATGTCAGGCTTTTTACTCAGGTGCTAGAATCCTCATGATTTGTATCATTCTTAACAGCTGAATAATCTCTCCATTCTGAATAAATACAAAAGTATAAGCTAGACAAGCAGTCCATGCCTGTAATTCCAACACTCAGGAAGATGAGGCAGGATTGTGGGTTCCAAGTTATCCTGGGCTACATATCATGACACTGTTTCAAACACACATACACCCCATCACCCCACCACCACCACCACCATCACCACCATCACTACCAAGAACAAAAATACTCAAAATGATTTATAAACAGATGCTTATCTTCACAATGTGTAAGATATACTATGGTTTCTTTTGTACCTTAATGCAAGTGAGGGGAACACTGCAGGCACCTCCTTCTTGCCCATGGTTTTCTGGGATTCCCCCAATATCTGCACAGTCCCTGAAACTTGGTTTTGTCATCATTCATATCTTTCCTGATTCTTCCTTTCTACTGATACTGGGTTCTAGAGGAACACAATTTTTCCCTCAGCTGCTGGGTGTGGCGAGACACTTGGCTTACTGAGTTTTCAAAGGTCATTCCTGTAGAATCAGGACAGGAGTTTGTGTAAGAATGCTAGGTCTCTCTGCTAGGCCCTTTAAGAGAATGCATATGCACACTTTATACTGACAAACACTACGTGGGCTGGTAATGAAGGTACACTGTAGTGTTCCTATCTTGACTTCATGTGATGCAAATGGAATTTTGTATTTGGGTCTCCCTCCTACACTGCAAACTCATTCTAGCCACAAGAAAAAGATATCATTCAAGCCTCAAATAGTGATGTGCTACAGTTAAGATGAACCCAAGGAGATGTAATGACTCCTAGAATGAGGTATCTTTCCTGCTTGGGCTCCTGGAGCAGAAAATGACACTGGGAAAAATCCAAGGACATATGAATACAGTACAGACTTTAGTCAAGAATAGAACATTGATGTTGATTCATTAAGTATGGTAACAATACCATGCTAAATTACTGCACTTGGTATAGAATATAAAAGAACTTATGGTGTATTGTACAATTATACTTCAATTTTTTCTATAAAACTAAAGCTAATCAAAATAAAAATATTTTAAAATAAAAAAGATGCTTATCTTTGTGTAATTTGTAACAATAGAACATGACAGCTATCAATTGATACCTAAATTAAATATGCTTAAGTCTCTTCCCAGAAGACTCAAGCTCCCCAGGGACAGACTTTCATCTGTAATGCGTACTGCTGTTTTCCAAGGCTCCTATACATGATAAGTATTCAAAAGAAATTACTGAATAAATGAAATGAAAATAAAATTCTGGTATTAACATAAACATATTTGAGGAGGGGCGGGAGAGATGGCTCAATGGTTAAGAGCACATACCGTTCTTCAGGGGACCCGAGTTCAGTTCCTGGCATCCACCTCAGGTGGCTCACAACTGTCTGTAACTCCAGCTCCAAGGAGCCCATGACCTCTTCTGGCCTCCATAAGTACCTGCACACATGTGGTATACACTCAGACACACACGCACACACACATATAAATATTGAAGAAAGTCTTAAAATATAAATATGTATGTACATATTTTTAATGGGATACATATATATATATCCTGTTGGACTTCTGTGTGACGACCTGAGAAATATGTATGACATACCTTTCAGTAATAAAAGCAAGTAACAATAAAATGTGATTTCAATTTTGGTTTTTGTGTTTTTAAAAGCTAGAAAAGAAAAAAACAAGATTACATATTATGTATGTTTGTGTCAGTATACACATGTAATTCTTGGAATTACTTACACCAGAACAATATTGATAATCCTAGAATGCAAAGGAGGGAGGAGAAACTATTAGCGCTCTTCTCTTCCCACTGCTGCACTGTTCAAACGTGTTGGAAAGAAATGTTTGTAGACACCTTTGTCTTATGTTACTAGATGTTCAACTCCAGTCAGACTTCACTATGGAAAATCTAGAGTGCCCGAGTCCGTGCACACCTACTAAAAGTGTCCCGGATGCTTATGGAAAAATCTAGTGTGTCCAAGAGTCTGCACACACCTATTAAAAGATGTCTGGTATTCTTTGTTGTTTTAAGGGTAGAATCTCGGTGAATTTTGCTTCTTCAACCCTGCTGTGTCTGCTCTGCGGGTTCCCTTCCTCTGGCAGGTTTCTCCCCACTGAGCCCGCTGCTTATCTCTAGAGTGTGTTCTCCACAGGCCGGGAGGGGGGAAGCCCGGAGGGAGGAAGGGAAGCTGCTCCTGTGGGCAGCTACTGTGGCACGCTCGACCTTTGCAACTTTCAGCGCCGCTGCAAACCAGAAATGGATGCAGTTTAGAGAGGACGTGGCCCAAGTGTCTTTCTAGTCTCCTTGTTTCCAGAATGTATGCCGAAGTACAAGCCCTGTCTCCATTTCTAAAAGACTTGGAGGAGAGAGGCTTACTTAGCGGAGGCAGGGGCGACAGTGGAAAGCTAGGTGTAGAAGCACGGAGCATGGCGTCTCCACCACTGTAAACATTAACTTTTATTAAAACCCGGCCTCTCTCTCACCCTGGGCTTCAAAAAGAAGGAAGTAGAAGGCAGCAGTGCTTGAAAAAAGCTGGCAGAGAGAGAAGACCTCGAGTAAATTATTTAGCTATGACATGAGATTAAGAGTCACCCACCCTTCTGCACACCCCAAAGTGGGCCCAGGTTGACATCAGCCCTCAAAGTTACTAATCATTTCAGCCAAGAGAAACTAGATTGCCAGAACCCAGGAAATCGGCTGAAGTGGGAGAGAGGGGGGTTGGATTATTGTTACGTTATGTTACCCAGGCTAGCCCTGAATTCCTGGGCTCAAGAGATCCTCCTCATTTTCCCAGGTAGCTGGGACTACAGGTATGGCTCGTTGCACCAAACCTGGTGCCAGTGGGGAGCAAATCAGAGAGCCATTTCTGTGACCCGGACGGGTTGGAACACACCGCCTCTGCCAAGTCCCGCTTTCGGGGAGCCACACGTGACCGGGGAAAAGTAGAAAGATGCAGGTGCGTTGCACCCTGTGCGGGGCCACATCCCCTTAGACTGACCTCCAGCCGGTGCCCTGGGTCACTAGGCCTGGAAGCAGCCACCGTGGCGGGGTGCTGCGGGCCCGCCCAGAGAGCCACCTGCTCAAGCCGCGTCCAGGTCGCTGTTCCACCGGCTCAGCAGGAGCAGCAGCGCCGCCTGCCGGGGCCTCCGCGCGCGCCGTGGGAGATGCAGCCCGGGCCTGCAGGCCGCAGATGCCTCTGCAGGACCAGCAGCGCCGCCTGGAGCTCTGAGCCCCGCTCACAAGTGCGTCCTCGGCTCATTTCCTGGTGTTTAGCAGCGCGCGCTGTTTACAACTCAGGGCATCTTTAACCATGATGAGAAAGGATGATGGTTGCAACCAAAGTGCTCCAGAGGAGGAGGGGAACGTGCCTGGGATGTCCCTGCGCAGCTTCCCCGTGCAGGCAGCGCCGAGGCCGAGCCGGAGCCTCCCACTCCGGTACCGCACAGGTCTCTGGAGACGCCGTGACCGGTACAGGGCGCAATCAGAGTGGGCGCCGCGGCCCGACTCCCACGGCCAGAGCGCCGCCTTCTGGGCATCCTAGGGAGGAGGGCAGAACACCTGCTGAAGGATGCTGGAGCTCTCCACTCTAGACCAGCTCAGGACCCATCGCTCTGGTGGCGGTAGGAGGATGGAGCAGTCTGAGCGCTGTATGCACGGAAGGCGGTGCGACCTGTTCCTACAGGCCTCGGAGAGGGGCGAGGATGCTGCGGAATTTTGGACAATTGGGGTATCTGAGTAGAAGCAAAGAACCCATTATCGTTTATCTGTCAAAAAAGTTCAGGCTTGTGGGCCATGGTGATGCACACGCCTTTAATCCTCCGCACTGGGGAGGCAGAGGCAGGTGGATCTCTGTGAGTTCAAGGCCAGCCTGGTCTGCATAGCGAGCTCCAGGCCAGCTGGGCCTACAGGGAGACCCTATCTCAAAAAAACTCAAAAAAAAAAAAAGAAAAAAAAAGAAAAAGAAAGAAAGAAAAGGCATAAAGTAAAGGCTATGAGTGAAAGCTGGGCTTGTTAAAGTACACTTGTAATCCCAGCACTTGGGAGGTGGAGGCAGGAGAATGAGGAGTTCAAGGCCAGCCTTAACTACATAGTGGGTTCAAGATCGTTAGCGGGTAAGAGTACTCCATGCTTTTGCAGAGGACCTGTTTCCTAACAACTTTCTCCCTCTTCTGGCCTCAGTAATTTTTTAATGAAAACAAAAAACACTTTCAGCTTTAATTTTTTTAATTATTATTTTTATTTTATGTGTATGAGTGTAGCTTGCATGTATGTAAGTGCACCTGTGTCATGCAGTGCCTCGGAGGTCAGAAAGAGTGTTGGATTCCCCTGGAAATGGAGTTAAGGACTGTTCTTAGCTACCATTTGGGTGCTAGGAATCAAACCTGGGTCCTGTGCAAGAGCAGCCTGTCCTCTTAACTGCTGAGCCATACTTTCAGCTTTTATATGTATGCCAGTCATTCTTTTTGTTCTTCCTGCTTGTTTTTATATTGCTATTATTTGAACAATAGTTTCTGGTTATAGCTTAATTATGTCTTTTATCTGTTTCTGGCAGTGCATGTACACCCACCGTAACATAATTCTGTCTAGAAAATGGAAGGTGGGGTGGAGTGAATATCAAAAATAGAATCTAATTCTGTTGGGTTTTATTATAGTGGTTGTTTGAATGCCTTGTTTATTTTTTTTTGTGTGTGTGTGTGTGTGTGTGTGCGTGTGTGTATGTGTATGGGTGGTGTAAATGTGTGTGAGTGCATGCTCAAACCTGTGTACTCTCATGGAGGCCAGAAGAGAGCACTGGTTTCCTGCTCTATCTATCCCACTGGGTCTTATTCCCTTTAGAGGAGATCTCATTGAAATTTGAGCGAGGCTGGCAAGTTGGTAAGAAACAGCTACCATCCTATCTCCACTCTGCCCATAGTGTCAGGGTGTGCACTGCCAGGCCCTACTTTTATATGGATGCTGGGATTCTAACTCAAGTCATCATACTTGAACAGCAAGCACTCTTACCCACTTAGCTTTCTCCCCTGCCTATGGTTGTTGTTTTAAAATATTACTTACACAAAGTGAAAGAACAATACACTGAGTGTAGAGTCTACCCAGATTATTTTTAACAACTCCTAACTAAGTCTGTGGTCTGAGTACTTAATCCTTGTCTTGCTATTAATTACCAATAAATTAAAAGTATTTAAGTGCTACTGTGTGTTGTACTACAGTGGTTAGCTCTTACATTGTTTTCATTGTTTGCTGTCCTGAGGTTAGAGAGGAATTTATCAATTACCACTTGTATGAAACCTATTATACTGTCATACTGCAGGTACACAATATTATGATAGCAGCCTGTCAATGCTGAAAGTTCTGTGATAACAGCCCATGAGCAATGAGAGAAGAATTCCAATTATTTCAAATATTAAAATGCATGAACTGACCTGAGTATGGTGCTACACACCTTTAATCTCAGTACTCAGGAGGCAGAAGCCTTTGGATCTCTGTGAGTTTAAGAGTGTCAGGCCAGCCAAGGCTACTTAGTGAGAGCTTGTCTCAAAAAACAAAACAAAAAAAAAAACAAATAAAAAACAAAATGCATGAACTGCCTGGGGTAACCAATGAAATATTAGACACATATAAATCCAATACATGAGCTGAATGTTATTTTTTCAGTAAATGTATGCACGTGAAGGGATGATTTAGTAATCACTTCATCTGAGAGAAGTCTTCATGGATCAAAACTGTTGTAGTGATGTAGCTCAGTGGTCACTTGCCTAACATACATGAATCTTTGGGTTCAGTATCTTCAGAGCCACAAAGGAAAAAGCAACCACAACAACAAAACCCTAGCTATGCTTTAGTTTATGCATTAGATCCCTAGCACAGAATTGTTAAGAGCTTGTAGAAAGAACAAAGTGGTCATTAAACTTTGGGGCTTGGTAACTTAGTTGATATTATCTACATCTGCAGTGGTTAGTGACAAATTCCAGTTTTAAAATGTTGTTGTTAAACCAAATGCTGATGTTTGGGTCCTAGAGACAGGAGACAAAAGGTCACTTCTCACTTGCTCCCACCTTCTCTGGACAGATTCCTCCAAGAAGAATGCCGGGATTCAACTCTTTTTTCTTTCCATTTTTTTTTTTTTTTTTAAAGACAGGGTCTCTGCTATGTAGCTCTGATTGACTTTGAACGTACTACATACACAAGACTGGCCTCAAACTCACAGAAATCTGCCTGCTGGCATTAAAAGGTGTGTGCCATCACATCATCTAGTCTGCTTTTTTTTTTAAGCATTCATAGCTATTTTCTAAATCTAATTTCATAGCATCCTAGAAAGTCTGATATAAGAAGCATATTTTTTTAACCTGATTGTAGCTAAGGGAAACAAACAAATAAACACTGAGTGATTCTTTGGCCTGGGGTTAGTCAGTCCCACAGCTATCACTACAATCAATCACAGCACAATCTCTTGAAGAAGATCAGAGGGAAGAGACAAAGGAGAAAAATGAATTTAAGAGTTATGAGGATCAGAAGTCTATATAAGCTAGGCATGATTTCAGAAAGTATTTTAAATATTTTAATATTTACATGTAAATCTACATAATTTAGACTTTTCTTTTTCCTTAGCCATAACACCTGATGTTGCCATTTCAATGAAGGGAAAATCATGAGGACTAGAGTAAAATGCTTGTCTTTTTCTTTTTTAAATATGTTATTTATTATTTTTATTTTTTTAAAGTGTATGAGTGTTATGCCTGCATGTGGGTAAGTGCACCCATCCTGCAATGTCCTCAGAGGACAGAAGAGGCTGTCAGGTCCCCTGAAACTGGAGTTACAGACAGTTGTTAGCTGCCATGTGGGTGCTGGGATTCGAACCCGGGTCTTCTGCAAGAACATCCAGTGGCCTTAACCACTGAGCCATCTCTCCAGCCCAAAATACTTATCTTAAAGTGACATCTAGGAATGAATGCACTAAATGAGAGTTTAATGAGAATCAAAACCACAGGAGGCTCTTGGAATGAGTATGGAATGAATATGGAGGTGTTTTGATGCAGATTCTCTCAAGATGAAAAAGATTTTAATTTTCACCACTCCTTTTGGGCTCAACAACAACAACAAAAATATATTGATCAATATTTTTTCCCAGAAGCACCCTCAACTTATCTTGATTCTCCTAGAAACTAAATGTGTTTGGGCATTTCTTATGGCAGATGAATGTACAGGGCAGCTATCAGATTAAAGGCTTGTTTTCACATCTGGAATGAGAGTTACTGCTCTGCTATTTAAGATTGTGTGCTGGCACCTAAGGATGGAAATCGGTGACCATGGACTGGAGGCTATTTTGACAAAGTAAGAAAAGCTAAATGTATCAGAAGTTCCAGGAAGGGGCAATTCTATCTGGATTTGAGAAAATATCCTGTTCAAAAGTTCTTTGTAAAGACCCTGGAGCACTTTGCAGAAGATAGTTTATGATAAAAAGTAGTTCAGTCATTATTAAGGGCCTAATGGTAAGTGTGTGCTATAAACATGAATACGCTTATTACCTCATCTAACTGCCATATTACAGATAGGTAAGTGGAAAGTCAGATCTGGGATTTTCCCAAGGTGAAAAATAGCAGCTCATCATGCACATAATGACTTTAAAGAACATATCTTTTCTTACTCTTTTTTTTTTTTTTTTTTTTTTTTTTTTTTTTTTTTTTGGCTTTTTGAGACAGGGTCTCCCAGTAACCCCAGCTGGCCTGGAACTCACAGAGATCTACCTGCCTCTGTCTCCTGAGTACTGGGACTAAAAAGGCTTGTACCACCACACCCAGTCTTTTCTTACTCTTTAACAGCTGAGATTTCTATTTCTGCTTGTTGCCTTCTGTTGTTTTTTTTTTTTTTTTGTCCTTTGTGGTTGTGAATAACAACAGCAAGACTATTACTGTTTGTATATTTTAATTGCCATTTAAAATTAGTTTTCTGGATTATAAGAATTGAAACTTTCTTTGTTCTCATTAGTAGCCTTTCATGTAAACTTTATTAAATGGGTATAATAAAGCCACACGTTGTTCTCTAGTCTTATCATATATTGATACCATGGCCACATCACTGTAACTTTTTTTATTTTGTGTTTTGAGACAGGGCCTTGTTTAGATCAGGCTGACTTCAAACCTGTGATCCTCCCCAACACTGGGATTATAGATGTGTGCTTCTACCCCTGGATCACTATACCTTTTAAAAAATTATTCATTTATTTATTATCTATCATCTATCTATCTATCTATCTATCTATCTATCTATCTATCTATCTATTTATTTATTTATTTGTGTGTATGAGTGTTATGACTGCATGTATGTGAATGCACCCAAGTCCTGCAGTGCCCTTGGAAGCCAGAAGGTATCAGATCCCCTGGAAGTAGAGTTACCCAGTGTTGTTAGCCACCACATGTGTGCTGGAAATTGAACCTAGATCTTCTGCAAGAACAGTCAGTGGTCTTAACCGCTGAGCAATCTCTCCAGCCCCCGCTGTACCTTTTTTAAAGAAAAAATTTATGCTAGGGACTCTTTTGAATTGATAGAGAATCCCTAGTACAAATTTGTTTTCGTTTAAATTTTTTTTTCAATTTTATTAATCGTGTGTGTGTGTGTGTGTGTGTGTGGTGTATGCGCGCGTGCACACTCTTAAAAGCATCTGATCCCCTGGAGTGGTTGCGAGCCACAGGGGACATGCAGTTGTGAGCCACAGGGACGTGAGTGCTGGGAACCTAACACATGTCAATTGGAAAAGAGGCACGCACTCTTAACCGTGACCCACCTCTCCAGCCCCGAAATTTGTTTTCTTAAAGTCAACAGATCCAAGAATCTACAGCTGGGGACTTAGTCTGAACTTGGGTTTGTGGAGTTTGGTGTGGTTTGGGGGTTTTGGTGCTGAGGACCAAGCCCAGACCCTCTAACAGGCTAAGCGCCCCCTTCCTTTGAGGTGCGTCCCACCCCAAACTTCTCATCCCTGAGCTTGGTTTCCACAGGCGCATAACCATCTTGGGAGATCTCTGCCCCAGTGTGGCAGCAGCCAAGATGAGGAAAGGCATTGGAACCTTCTGGATGGGCATAATCTGGAGCCCTTTCCGGGTGGCTGCGTGCAAAGCGCACAAGGCGCGGGCCAGGTTCCAGCTCGTCCCAGAGTACGCGCGCCTCCTAGCGGCCTGAGCCCGGCACTGGGCGCCTGGAGGGCGATGAGCCTGGGGATCCCTCCCCGGCCCAAGGCTGGGGACTTTCAGAGCCACTACGTCATCCGCTCTAAAACAACCTCAAGCTCCTGGTACAAGGCTCCCTTCACTAGAGTGAAGCTGCGCTGCACAGCCCCGCCACGTCCCACTTTCCTCGGGCTGGCTCCGGCGGTGACGCACCGTCTCGGGGTCTGCAGCTGTGCAGCGTCACCCGCCCCGGTGCGCACCGGTTTCTTGGCCTGGGAGGTTGGCTGCAGGGAGCTGGGCTGCATTTCAGAGAAGAGCCGAGCGAACCCCCAGATCCTGCACCTGAGGGGACCGAGCCCCCGGGAAGGGGAAGAACTTGTAGTCGTTTGCAGCGGGACAATGCCGACTTTTGAACCTCTAACCACTAAGCAAACAACCCTTGTGCTCTTGCTCCACTGTCCAAACAGGGTTTATTGACAGGCGTTTCACGGCAACGCATAGCAACGGCGGCGTAGGCTAGGGCCCCGCGTTAAGGGCGCGGCTGGGCCGCAGGGCCTGGCGCTCTCTCTTTGTGCGGGGAATCTGGGGGCCTTGGGGATCACCCGGCCCTGAACCTGGGAGCTCCCGCCCCACAGACGCCCAGCAGCTTCCCGCTGGATGGCCACCCCTCCCTTACCGCTGCGAGGCCAGGCGCCCGGGAGTAACCACCAGAGCCTCTTTCCCCATTTTGGAGCACAACCCATTTTGGAGCACAAGTGCAATCCGGCTTTCCCCTTCTAGGAGCACAAGCGCAACCACCAGAGCCTCTTTCCCCATTTTGGAGCACAAGTGCAATCTGGCTTTCCTCATCTAGGAGCACAAGCGCAACCCGGAAGGGCGGCAGGATTGGGGAGCTGCTGCCCGGGGTAGATGGCCATGTGTCCCCCAACTTCGCCCTGACTCCCCCTCTGCCCTTCCCTCCAGTTCCCTCCGAGGAGGGGCTGGTCTGGCATTAAGGCTCGGGGAAGACCTAAATGGAGGGCAAAGCCTTCCTTCCCCAGGCCTTGCCCCGGGATCCAGACCCTGAAGGGCTGCAGATGAGCCAAATAAGCAACCACTAGTTGGATCTCATACTGATCTTAAATTCTTGTCTACAGAGAGTGGGGGTGCCAGGATAAGGACACAGGTAAGGAACTGTAGGCAGAATGCCTAGTGATTCAGAGGACTATCTTCATGGAAATGTCGCCTAGGGAAACAGAAAAATATTAATCAATGATTATGTGGAACTTGCTGGGCTAAGGGGCATACCTGGGAGTGTGTGTGTTGGGGGGTGTTACTGATTGAGGCCAGATTGCTTGAGAAGGGAGATGAGGCCCTCTCACCCCACCCCCACAATTCCACAGCCTGCTAGGAGCAGCTGAGCAGCTGACGACTCAGATGTGCATTTTGCCCAAAGGCAACCCCAGGAAATCCACACATTCCACAGTTCAAGAGTGGACTCGGCCCGGGTGGGGGTGGGGGGGGCGGGGAGGACTCAGAGCCTACTCTTTCAGGCTTTGGAAAGCTCTGGAGTAAAAGGAGGCTCCCCAGATAACCACCTCCACCCTTCTCGCTGTTTTTTTTGTTTTTGTTTTTTCCAATTTCTAGTTTGCAAGCAGAGATCTCATTTCCTTGAAAAAAATAATTTCAGTCAAAATCTGAAAAGGATAAATTTCATAATCTGAAAACCGGAAAGTTCATTTATCTTTTTTTTTTTAGAAAAAAAAAGTCAAATGTCTTTTGATACCCCCACTTCCCCTCACCATATCATGTCTCTATCCATAGATCCAGAAGGGTTTTAAAATGCTGGCTTGGTTTGTTACACAGATCAATGACCCACACAGCAGCAACAACTTCCCTTCTTCATCAGCCAAAGACTGAAAAGGACAGGAAGCCCAGGTTGGCTCTGGCATTTACAGCACTGACATACATTCAGCTTGGAGAAGCTCTGGTGACAGGCTTTCTAAACAAGCCCCTTTGGCAAGGGCCTGGAGTCCACTAACCACCCCCTCACACCACATCCCAGAACCCACTGACTCTTCTGTGAAGGCAGAAGAAAGACACAACCACCTGGGGGTTCTGCAGACTTTGGTGACTAGCTTTCTATTTTAGCTGCCTCTGGCTTCTGCAGTTTAAACTATACTGGCCCCTGAGGCTCAGGACAGCCAGCTGGTTCTCAGAAAGCAGTGGGTAGGAAACAGCCATGTTGGCCCAAGTATTGCCCATTCCCACTTCACTCTCTTTTCTCAGTTCCAATGAGAAATGCAGTTCAAAAAGTTTAAAGGTGAACAGCTGGGGCGCAGAAGAGGCTGAAAAGTTGGTGCCTGTAGCCAGCCAGTCCAGATGCGGGGCCTGTCTGTCATACCAAATGAAGCCTATGTGGCCACTTCCTGCATCTTTCCTGGCAGGAAGAGTCAGAATGGAGAAAATAAAAAAATCCGGACAATATTTTCCTTGAGGCCCACAATCCCACTTGTCTTTACTCCTGTCCCCCCATATTTTCCTGAGAGCTAGGTTTGCAGGTATTGCTTGTGGGTGGGAAGGGAGGGGTCTCTTCTGAGGATTCTAGCAGCATCTGAGTTCCTCATGGCTCAGCCTGAAATTGCTCTGCCACAGCTCCAGACCACTGGGGTCACTGCGTGACAGTAGGGTTTAACACCCCTCCAGCTGGCCCCAGAACTCCAGGGACAGAACCAGGAACTGAGCCTTGCAGGGAAGACACAGGACTCAAGGGCTCTGGCACACTTCTTAGCGTGCCTGGCTGAGGCTGGGAAGGCTGTGTTGGAGGTGCGGGGGGCTGCTGCTGTTGCTGCTGCTGCTGCTGTTGCAATTTCTTCTTGTTGATTTTCCTTTCCTTTGCTCTGCGATTCTGAAACCAAATTTTAACCTAGAAATGACAAAATAGAAGATAGTAGAGAAGACATGAAAGAAAAGAAAAACAGTACCACCAATATCCTTCTCTCCCATAAAAGTACTTCCAACTCTTCAGAAGCTCTCGTCTGATATCTTCCTAATAGCCCAGTGCTAGAGCGTTCCTAGGCCCAACTCAGCCTCACAAGAAGTGTCCTCCCTTGGGCTGGAGAGATGGCTTAGCAGTTAAGAACAGATTGTTCTTGCAGAAGACCCGGGTTCGAATCCCAGCACCCACATGGCAGCTAACAACTGTCTGTAACTCCAGTTCCAGGGGGACCTGACAGCCTCTTCTGTCCTCCGAGGACATTGCAGGATGGGTGTGCACTTACCCACATGCAGACATAACACTCATACACTTAAAAAAAAAAAAAAAAAAAAAAGAAGTGTCCTCCCTCCTCCTTCCTTGGCCCTTTCCCCCCTTGTTTCCCCTCTTGTTTCTTTCCAAAAGAGTCTTTACTAGAAGCTGAGTCTTAGAGTCAAGGAAAACAGAAATTTGCTGTGAAGTTCCTCACTACATAGGCAGGTGGTCAGTGCTAGGTGTGCGCCACAGGACAACTTTGGCCCTTGAAGCTAAACTGCGATGCAATATTCCTTCCTCACCTTGGTGCTGGAAATGAGGTTTAATGCGTAACTTCCTGGCTGTGAATTTGGTCTTTTTTTCTCCCCCTAGACTATAGAGAGTATTCATGAACTAAGTGTTGCCTCTAATTTTTATGAGTAGACCTGGCCTTTACTATTTTCATTTTTCCTAGTGCTGGGCACAAAAAGGATGAATATTTTAAAATTTTATTTATTTTTATTTTATGTGTATGCATATATTGCCTGCATATAGGTAAGCACACCCATGTCCTGCAATGCCAATGGAAGACAAAAGAGGCTGTCGGATGTAGAACTGGAGTTACGGACAGTCGTTAGCTGCCATGTGGGTTCTGGGATTTGAATCCAGGTCTTCTGCAAGAGCAGTCAGTGTTCTTAACCACTGAGCCATCTCTCCAGCCCCAAGAGAGTGTATTATAATATGCCTTTATGGACTGAAGTTCTGGCTTCAGTTATAGTAGTGTCTTGGCTTTTTTTTTCCTTGCACCTCTCAGATCCCTCAAAATAGAAAAGTGATTCACAAACATCAGGAAAGACAACCAGAGGTGGGAGAAAGCCCCCCTTTAAATAAGTACACAAAACGTTAATGGCTTTCTCCTTTTGCCTGCTCACAGAACTAGACAGACCCTTGGCCAGGCTTTCTAATGCTGACCTCTAGACACCCACCTCCCCCAGACAATAGTTAGACCCAGGGGAAGCAAGGAGGTTCCCACCTGCCTCTCAGAGAGCCCCAGTGTGGCAGCAAGCTCAGCTTTCCTCCTGATGGTGATGTAGCGGCTGTAGTGAAATTCCTTCTCCAGCTCCAGCCGCTGGTGGTCTGTGTATACCACTCGGTATTTGTCTTTTGTCCTGGTTTTCACTGTGGAGGAAGGAGAAGTTTTGGCTAAGAACTGTAACTCATCAGTCACAGGTAATGACAATCCTCCCTAACCCAGGGGCCATTTCTCTTCTTCCACTGATGGGGTTGGGGGGGCAGGTTTGGTGGCTGCTGCAGAGCCTGATAATATTCACCCGCAGGATACTGGCAGAATGGAAGGGTGTGAGCCTTACAGGTCAACTAAACTAAAACTAAATCTCTCACACAGAGAAGTAGATGAGCCCAGCCCCCCTTTCCATAAACCAAACACATTTCTGGAATATATTTAGCACCAGGAGAAAGAGAGGCAGGGAAGTGGCCAGAGTGCCAAGAATATCCATTTTACCAGGAAGCCCACCCTGAAAACACCTGGAACTGTGGTGTCAGGGTGGGAGTTACTTTCTGTTTACTTTAGTTCACATGGAAAGAGGAGTGCAGGGCTGACATTCCTACAAGTCCCTAGAATCATTCCCCAGGAACACCAGGCTCCTGTCTTGAAATTCTGAGCTGGGTTCCTTGTTGGTCAAGGGAAAAATCCCTCTTGCTGGGAACACTTCATACTTGTCTAACCAGGTTAGGCCCAGGGCACCTTTTCTTTTAAAATTCTCCATTTATTTCCTCTGCAAACCCCAACAGAGCTATCCTAACCAGTGATCTATGATCATTGAATTGAGTCAACATATTAAATCTTGGATTGATTGTTTTACTGAAGGGCCTTGACAAATAGTGCAGTTCCTACACTGAGGCCTGACTGTTCACCGGGGTCTGTCACGGTCAGATGTCAACAGAATTCCTTCAAGGAACTGTCCTTTCTTACTCCACCCCAGGTCCCACCTTGGAGGGGTCTGGAAGCTGACCAGGTTCTAGCGTCCACTGCCCAGTCAGACAGGAAGATCTAAGGGGATGGGAGTTACCCAGAGGTGTTTAAGGCCCCCGCAGGCCGACTTTGTTCAGGTAAAACCCTTTGCAAACCACAACAAAAGCGCCCTGGGAAGATACAGGAGGGATCAGAGAGAGCTCCCCCAGCCGCTGAAAGGGGAACACAGCCGCAAACAATGCAGGACAAGGCGATCTTATCAAAGAAAAGCCCTTTCAATGCCTTAATAACAACCGAATTCTGTTTGAATTACCACTACTGAGCAAATGGCGGCCTAGGCTTTCATCCCCTACCCCGCCAGGAGCATTAACATAAACACAGCCCGGCAGGCGCATTTGAATGGGCGCTGCGGCCCCGACCCCGCGCCTCCTGGGGAAGGAAAGAATACTAAGGCGTCCGGAGCCGGTTCACGCGCGCTACCGGAGCCGGTTCACACGCGCTACACGCATGAAACCCTCACAACTGCACTCAGTACTGCCCCTCTGCAAAGGGCGACTCGACCAGATTGGGTTGTGCTAACAGACAGGACAGGGCTGGCGCGACGGCCGGATTAGAGTCCTAAGGGACACCTCCAGATGTGGGGAGCGGGGTGCCGGGCAGTTCTCGCTAGCCGAACACCCCGGCAGATGTACTCGCCTTGGGATGGCTGCCCTTTCAGTACCCCGATCGGGCTTGGGAACTCGGTGATCAGGACCCCGTGCGCTCTACGCTCCCGAGGGCCTGGGAGGCGCCCCGCACCCCCTGGGAACTAAGGAGAGGGACTGAAAGGGAGGAATAAGAAGGACTTGTCAGAATTCATTATTGACTGCGAAAGTCACCACCCTCTTTCCGGGCCCTAAAAAAGACAATGGCAGGGCTGGAAAGGTGTATATCAAAGCTAGCCCGGCCGCGTACCCGCCTCCGTTCCTTGACAGATGACGCTCGGCAGAGGAGCCGGGCTCCTGCACTGCGGGCCTCTGCCTCCCCACATTAACATCAGAAGGGCGCCGGGCGCCGACAGCGGCCAAGCCACCTAGGCGCGGGACTTCACAGCGGTCTCTCATCTGCTGACCCGGCGGCCTGGGCTCCTGTGGCTTCCCCTCCCCCTCTCCGACCCCAGGCCACCCGCCCCCGACATGCAAAAGGCCGGAGACCTCCGCAGGGGACTCCGGCCCACTGCGCTCCAGGCAAGCTTGTAGAAGGTTTGGGGCGCTCGGGTCAGGCATCCAGCCCAGATAGAACAGGGGTGCTTCCTCTTGGGAAGGATCAAGCCAAAGCTTTGAGGTCCACTTGAGGCTAATATATGGTCTTTTCCCCCTAGCAGCAATTCCCACCCGGATGCTCCCGGGTGCGCTCAGTGACGCAGAAGTCTATGTCCAGAGACAGGTCCCCAAGAGGCGCTCTGATTTATACCGCTGTAATTGGCTATAAACTTCCCTAAAGTGGCCATAACCTGTATGAGGCACGGCCTGACCAGCAAGGAGCAAACCGAAAGGAGCGGAAGCGCAAAGTGCTGGAGAAGACTTCTCGAATAAAAAGGGTACTCCGAAGCCCGTCTCCTGCCACACCTTTTCTTACTTCCTTCCCACCCCCTTACACATCCGAACATCAGAAGGGGCAGACCCGGGGCCCAACGAGTCCCACAGTTCGGGAAGCCTAGAGTATTTGCTGGAGCACACAACACGGGCGTACACAGGAGATTCTTGCAGGGAAGGTTCAGGGGACATGGTCCCTCTTCTGAAGACGCGGCTGAATCCGCCCAGGGTTTTCTCTTCCTGCTTCTTGCTTTGTGCTGACAGGAGAGGAGTCCCACTTCTGGTCCCTAGATCTCGAGATTTTGTCGGAATAATCATTTGGCAGAAGAAAGGTTCAGGGATCCAGGAGCGTCCCCTTCCCCTTAGCTCCTGAGGCCAGTGCCTTCTCACCATCGAAGCACAGCAACCGCCTGTGTCTGCTCGCAGCAGCTCTGACCCCTTGAATTAGCCCTAAAGGCCAAACTGGTCCTAACGCAGCCTCCCCACACGCACTGGCCGCTACTTTTTGGGGTGACTGAGGTGGGGGTGGGGTGGGAGAAGTGGTGTAGACCTGGCAAGTGGAAGCCCGGGCTCCCTCTTCTCCACGGCCGGGAGCTGTTAAAGCAGTGCCCCCGGCAGCAAAGGAGAGGACGTGATTCTGCTCCCGGCACTCAGTGCTTACGACATTCCTGGGAGCTTCCCGAAGGTGTCCCGAGATTGCTAAAGAGGAACTGTTAGAAAGGAAACCTTTCCTCCGCCCTAAACGGAACCCCGGGTTGTGAGACCCCCCAAATCGTCAGTGAAACCCCGGGAGCGACTCCTGAATTTCTACCCTCGGCCCCTCCCTCCTGTCTCTGAGCTCGCGGACAGCCCGGATGCGCTCTGAACTTGGGGCCGGCTGGGTCACAGGACCCTGCTGCTAGCCGCAGTTGCTGCTTACCTTGGCTCCCCATGGACTGCTGCGCTGGCTTCCGCATCCACTCACACAGGTTCCGCCGCTGGCCGCTGGGGGACAGCTGCTCAGCTGCGGCAGTGGCGCCGGGCCCTGGAGGGCCGGGGTTGAGCGTCTGCAGCAAGCCGGAGGCGCAGGATGGCGCGGCTGCAGGGTGGTGCGGATGGTGATGCGGGTGGTGATGAGCGTGGTAGTCTGCCGGGCTGCTGTAGCCCATGGCGGCGGCGGGGGAGCCTCCGTTGAGGCCGTGGGCCACCGCGTTGGCTGCGCCCCCAGGCGCATAGCCGTTCCAGTCCTCTCGGAGCGGGGCACCATACGCTGCGGGCCAGGACGGTCCTGGGGACTGCGCGCTGTCCAAGTTCGCCGCCGCAGCCGCCGCCGCCGCCACGTGGTAACCACCGTAGTCCGGGTACTGCGGGGGGCTGACAAAGTTCTGCGGCGCCAGGTTGAGGCCGCCAGAGTGGCGCACGGAGCTGGGGTACATGCTCACGTCCTTGTCCAGGAGGTAGCTCACGTACATGGTGGCGGGGGACCGAGAGCAGACCTCACCATGCTGCCTGGGGACGAACGCTGAAGGCTGCGGGAAGCGCAGGGCGCGGAGGGGAAGGGACAAGGGGGCGAGAGGAGCGACGGGTGGCTGCGCCTCAGCCCGGTGCACGGCTGGCTCCTTGCAGCGCTTCTGCCTCCGAGGCAGTCCCTCCCTCTGACCAGCCTCCTCCCTCTCTTCCTTCTTTCCTCCCACCTCCTTGCCACTACGCTGCAGAGGCGGGGAAGCCCCGCCACAGGCTGGTGTGCGGAGCCCCTGGCCGGCTGCCTTACGTGATTAACGAGTGTTTACAAGACTCTATTAGTAATGACACAGACACCAATGGCTGGAGACGTCGAGGCGCAGCACGCACTCTGCGCACAGCCCCCCAGAAACACAATTTGCATTTTAAAAGATGGCTGGGGGGGGGGCTCGGGAGAGGGCAGCGACCAGATCACAGCTAAATATTCAATCCTTTATTGTTAAGAGCTTCCTTCTTCCAACCTGATGCACTTTAACCTCCAATCACAGGTTCAAAGAATGAAATCAAGGGACTTGCGAAAGCCTTGGGGAGAGAAAGAGCTATCTCGGTGGGAATCTGGGCAGTCTTGGTCGGGCATTCACTGGGAGTAGGCGGACTAGAAACTCCTGTCCCAAAGAGAAGAAAAAAAGAAGCCATGGCTTTGATGAAAACATTTCTGACCAACCTGGGAGGCGGTGTGTGGCACTCTTAAGACTGGGGCCGTTCCTTCCCACTCCAAGCCCCAGAACAGGAGGCCGGAGGACTGTCGTCCTAAACAGCTGTCAGCACTAGTCATTTATTTCCTTACCCATGGAAATCACTTGCCCTCTGACCGAGAGACAAATGATGGTTCTAGCATCAGGCTGCACCCTCAAATTCGTCTTAGACTTAGGTTCTGAGTTCAATTAAAGCAATCATTTTTTAAAATTACATTAAAGAACCGAAAATCAGCTACCAACGTATGACAAGTTTGGTTAGTGCTTACCTTAGAAGGCAGTAATTGGAAGAGAGCTGGAGGGGATTGCTAGGATCTTGGTAAATTTCCATCCCTTGAGGAAAGTGCTAGTTACACAATGTGTTAAGTTAGAAAAGTCCTTCCAGCTACACTTAAGGTTTTTTGTTGTTGTTGTTTTTGTTTTTTTGTCTTTTTGAGACAGTCTCCCTGTAGCCCCAGCTGTCCTGGAACCCACTATGTAGACCAGGCTGGCCTTGAACTCACAGAGATCCACTTGCCTCTGCCTCTGCCTCTGCTGGGATTAAAGGTGTGCGCCACCACGTCCTGCTGTGTTTAAGATTTTTTTAAGTGGTTAAAAAAGTAAGGAAATGATTTCTGATATAACTTAGCTCGTGTTTATGTCTTGCATCATAACTCTGTTTTAAAAACACTTTCTCCTTTATAAAGTAAAACATTCTCTAAAGAATTTTGTTTTCCATTCCAGAAAATGAGATGGCAGGATACTCTGCCAGGATTAATTATTGCTAATGAAAGGCTCTGAATGGGAAAATGCTAAGAAACAATCCCATTGGTTTTTGGAGGTTTGTTGTGATGGGGCACAGGACTGGAAGTGACCCAGAGGGATAAATACCTGAATTTCTCCAGGAGCGCCTGTGCCCATCTCTGTAATGGTGAGGAGGCCAAGTGAGACCTGGTCCTAGTTGCTACCACTTTGGATAGGAGGATAGCAACTGCCCAGCCCCAGGGCAGCCCTACTCAGCTCTCATTTACCTCACTGGGAACCCAATACTACTGGCGGTACTCTTTCCTGGGGCCCCACACTTGTGCATTCTCCTAGTTGAGTGCCTCTCTCAGTATTTTTCCTGCCTGGGTCACTGTTCCAGTATTCTTCATCTCCCTTAATCTTCACATCAGCAAACTGCTTAATGTAGACAAATCAAAGTGCTACATATATCAGAAGTAGCCTACAACTTGGAAACTGTAGATTCCTTCCACTTTTGCATTTTGTTAGGAAGGTTAAAATAGGGGGTGTCTGGATATGTAAGAGCCAAGAGCTGTCCCCTAAAAGGCCAGGGACCCTTGTTGCTCCTCCTTGAAGCCCTGTCAGAAGGTTATCAGGAAAAGCAAGAGTGCCATCTCACCTCCCAAGAAATAAAACTTGAAAAAAAAAAAAAAAAACTATTTCAGAACCCCAATCATGAAGGAAAGGGCAGAAAGGGGTGTTTGGAGTCCCCATAGAGTGACCAGAAAGTGTGAGGTTAAATAGTGGGCACTGCAGGCTTTTGATCTTGGGAATATCCTTCTCTTCCTGAGACTCAATACCCCTTTCCACCCCTCATGTCCCCTCCCTAGCCCAAGCTCTGGAAGCCCAAACCCAGGCCCAGGCAAAGCCTGTGTCTTCAGAATGCAGGCATTCTGGCATTCTTTGGAACAATCACTTTATTAGGGACAGCCATTCCCTCAACCCTGTGGTGGCCACTTCCTGAGTTTTTATGGCCCAGGCTGCCAGCCACTGGCTAATTGTCCCCATTTTCCAGCTGTGTCTCTGAGGTCTGCCTTAGAGAAAGGACTCCAACCTGGGCACCCAATTGTTTGGGGAGCAGCCAGGCCTAACTCTGTTCCTGTAGGTCAAGCCAGGGGCCCCAGAGCTGACAAAGCCACAGGGAAGCCTGAGGCTTGGTTGGGGTGCTTCAGCCCAAGAAAGAAAATGGTCATTTAAAAAAAAAGGGGGGGACTTGGTTTTCCTCCCTGCAAAACACTGGCCATCCTAGTAGTAGCACAACTGTGACTACAGTCTCAGAATCTGGGCTGTTTGGTAAGAAGAAAGGAGCTGGCAAATGATATCTTCAAACTGGAAATGTTGTAAATCTGGTCCCGGATAGCAGGGTTCTCCAAGAAAGGGCCCAGCTGGGTTCCCCAAAGGGACTAAGTTGTGGGAGCAGTTCTGAATTCTATAGGGAACAGTTCTGAATTCTATAGAAGGTGTAGAAGGTGGCAGATGGAAAGGAAGCCTGGGTGTCTTTCCACTGGGACAGTCCTAGCAGGTTGGCAGGTTGATGGTCCTTGCCTGACCTCTGGAAACCTCTTCTTGGCTGGAGCATGTCTTCTAGACTAAGTCTGGCCCACAGCTATGGCAGGATCCAGAATCACTTGCACCAAAGTCCCTCTCAGGGCTTTCTTCCTCTTGAAGCAAAGTGCCTGTGGCAGCTTCTTAGAGTCTCTTAGACTAAGCTGAGAATACACAAGAAGAGACCATTGTAAATGTCCTCTACCACTCTGTTGGAGGCTACCTTCCAAAGGTATCAGTCACCAACCCTCTGTGAGAGGCAGACTTTTGGGGAAGTCTTGGGGCTAGAACTGGTCCGGAGCTGCCTGCCAGAGCAGGAGAGTGAAGGAAGAAAAAGATCCAAGTAAATAAGCCAAAGGACAGCTACAGGGGCAGCCAACCTGGTTATCAAAGGGCTATGTCTTTGTTACAGACAGTGTAGAAACCATTTCACATTCCTAGTAGAATCTCTTCTTCCGGATCCAGGCTGGTGGCCTGGGCAGGGGCTCTGGAGGGGCGGTATGGAGCTAGAGCCTGCCGGAAGGGGCGGGCAGTCCCATCAGGCAGATGGAACACTCCTTAAATCCACAGATCATTGACACGGCTCCCTCCCTGCTCAAAGGTCCTGCTGTTGGCTCAGAGACCTTGCCTCTGTGTGGTTCCTGTAGCTGGGGAGTTGGTGTTCTACCTGACCCCAGGGCAGGCTGTCTCTACCCACCTTAGCATGAAAGTCTCCTCTCTGAATCCTTGTAGACAAGAGATTTATCCCAATGACGCATCCCTTTCATAAACTTGAATTCCCAGGACCATTAGAAAGAGGGAGAAGAAAGAAAATGTTCCTGGTGAGTTTACTCAGTGCTGTAGAATACTGTCCATGCTCTATTTAATTGGGAGACGTGGGGGTCTTTCAGCAACCTACTCACACAAAGAGACTCAATAATGCATGATTCGACCCTAACAACAGCACCCAGTCCTGCTACAACCCATGGGGCTAACATCTCCAGGAAGAAATCAATAGCACTGCTCTTTCTACAGGGCTTCTCCAGAGCCCACCACCTGTCCAGGCCATCAGGCTACAATGAAAAACCCAAGTGTCCATCCAGAGCATCAGGGACAGAGATGGGGCCACAGCTGCCCACAGCTGCCAGAGCTACATTCACAGAAACAGATGTGGCCTAGTCCAGCGAAGGAAGCATGTTTTTCTCCCATTTAAATGGAGTGTCCTCTCTAAGGAAAATTTCCCTAATTCATGGCAGGGCACTGTGGGCTGCAGTTTTACCATTCTGGAGCTGAAATACAGATACAGATACAGCAGCCTCTTGTCTCTCCTGGAGGGATTGCCAATGTTTCTGGTTCAACACAGGGAATACAGTGTGCTCTGTTCCTCTATCCAAAATATATTTTCATAGCCAGAGAATCAAAGAAAATCAAGACACTGAGGCAAGCGAGACATGTTTGGCTGTAGAAATCTGGTTTTGCTCATTGGGTGCAAGTTAGACAAATAATAATCATTGCCTGTTTTCTGCCTTTATTCTAAAATTAGTGTGTGTGGGCACTTGAGGTATCATTCAATGCACTTGAATTCTATGTGGTAGATGAGAACAGAAAATGATTCGACCCTTTAAGAGGGAAGGATTTCAGGGGCCTCATAGGCTGGGGGTAGAGATTTCTAGCTTGAAGAAACATCTTGCTAGGAGAGGAGTCTCTCAGTGACCTGGCTCTCCATTAACATTTGTTCACTCTCCATTGTCTGATGCCTGGAATGACCTTTGTTTATCATATGAAAATCTGTTCCAAGGAAAGCCTACAGGGTAAGTTTTATGTGGCTGGTGAGGGAATGATCACAGCCAAATGTGCCTCTCTAAATTTGTAGACATTGATTAGCTGCTTTACCAGGAGCAGAGTCAGTCCCTGAGAGTATAATCTGTGGTTTTACAAAGAAGAATTTGAAGACCAGTGAGATTTGGTAATTCTCCCAAAGTCACACATCTAAGCTGTTCAAGTCTCTAACATTAAACAAACTACTACATATGTGCATTTTTGCAACCCACAGCAGCCTCTACAGATGTTAATTATTACTATGGCTGTTGGCGCCACCCTGGAAATATATCCTAAATACAAAACCAACTACCATGATTCAGCTCATGATCAGAACTCCCCACCCTCTACCCAGAATAAAACCACAATAATCAGGTTCTACAGTTGCTGCCATCCCCACCACCTTTCATATATATATATATTTTTTTTTTCTTCACAAGTACCTGCTAACTGCAGTCTTTCTGTACTGAATGAAATTTTCATAAATTCGATCTAGATTCTTCTCCATCGGACAGTGAAATTCTCCATCTGTTTTTGTCTGATAGTTAACACTTTCTGAAAAAGGATCTCTGTTTTTGAATTGGATAATCCCTGGCTCAGCTTAGAAACATGTACTTTTTTTAAAAAAAACGGATAAAGGTAATGAATAGAATTAGTATGTGACTCCAGCCCCTCCATTCTTCAAATAATAGTGTCTTATTAAAAGTGGAACGTCTTTTTCCAGTTAAATTTTTTAAAGTCCCATTCAGTCCCCCAGTTACAAACATGAGTGACAAGCTCAGATTCGGGGCTCCTGAATTCCAGGCTGAGCCTAATGCAGTCCCTTCACAGGAGAATTCTCCTGCTGTGCTTGGGTGTTTATTTGTTAGGGGCCGTGAAGATGGGAGAAGTGAGGAGCGAAGCAACCCCCTCCCCAAGTGTCTGTGCTTAGATGGGTTGACCCATTGTAGACGGAAGTGAACACCCCATCCTTCAATTCTTGGCGTTATCATGGGTTCTTTACATTTCGTTCTTTTTCTCTTGATGAATTCGTAAGTAAAACATTAATTGTTCATTTTAGCGCAGATCAACTACTTCTGCGCCTCCTGATGTTTGCTGGGCGCGCTGGGCGAGCGCCCTGTCACCCCATTTGGTTGGGGCTTATCTCCCGCATCCTGCGCACCATAGAGAAAGTGTCGGACAAAGAAGAGCCGCAGAAACCCGGGGCTTGCGATTGTGGGAGCCAAAATATGGCCCAAGAAAACTGCTTAACCAGTTCTCCGCAGCCACCAGCCATCCGACCATGTGCAAAACCATTTCCGCAGCTTCGCTCCGCTCCCTAGTAAGGGCCACCGGTGGTTGTTACCACAGCCTTCCCCAGACCCGCACCCGCGTCCAGCGGTCGCGGCAGGCGCTGACCTTCGTGGGTGCCAGTGTTCAGATGTCTCAGAGTCTTCGCTCAGTCTTTTCTGTTCCCCTCACCTCCACCTGCTTCCAAAGGGACTCCAGGGACGACCCCACCCGTGCCTTTTCCCGCAGATGTAAAGGGTTTCCCGGACAAACTCTTAACTGTTGAAATGTAATTATGTAATGGGAGATACCAGGTCGTTCCTGAGAGTCCGAAATCGGGGAAATCGCATGTATACTTCTAAAAATAGCGCTGGGAATCTTGTTCTGGTGGATTCTCTACATCTTAGGCTTGGCAAATTTACATAAAGAGGGTGGATTCTGCATTTCAAGTCCCATTTATCTAAGAGTTGAATTCACCCCAGGGCTGAGCAGAATGTTTTGAGTCTTAGACCTGGCCTATGATGAGAGAGAGAGAGAGAGAGAGAGAGAGAGAGAGAGAGAGAGAGAGAGAGAGACTTGGGCCTCAGTAGATACCTGGTGCTCCTACCACAGGGTGGCTCAGGGCTAGGATACTGGTTGCAGCAGGTTTCAAGGACCCACTCCCCTATCACCAGTTTCACTTGCCCTCACTGCACAGGGAACATTCTCAAGTGGCAGAAGAGGAAAGAGATTTCTCTAGTAGAGAACTCCAGGAGGGGGTTATTTCTGTGGACCATCAGTCCCAGAATAAAAAATGCCATGGCACAGCTCTTTATAGAAAAAGGGGAGAGAGTATTTTGTCTTGTTTATTTTCACTGCTGCAGCTAAATCCTCTAGAAGGGGTATAAGTAATGGGAGTCCTTGTTTTCAAAATGGCTAACTCTGCCTCTGCTTCCCACCTGTGTTGGGGAAGTGGTTGCTGCTTCTTTGCCGAGAAGCCCAGGCAGTACTCTGGGGGGGGGGAGAAAGAGAAGAGAAGAGAAGAGGAGAGAGAGAGAGAGAGAGAGAGAGAGAGAGAGAGAGAGAGAGATTCTGCTGCCTGCATGTTCCTTCTCTAGTGGCCCCCGGTGCAGGCTGGCTAGCTCTGGATCTGCAGGTTCACAAGCTTCCCAAGTCTGACATACTCTACCTGGAAGGATGTCTGTAGATACCATTTCTCCGTCTTTTATCAACACTATGGGTGCTTCACAACACCCAGCACTGCCCAAGGAGAATTTTAATAACTGATGGCTTTCAAAAGCAGTCTAATACACCAAGGGCTGACCTTCAGGAGGCGCGAGGGGACCACTGGCTCCTGACCTTCAGGACCTTTCAGCGTTTTACACACACACACACACACACACACACACACCGCGGGGTGTCTCCCCCACGCTGAGAATGAGTCCGCCCCCCTCCCCAGTTGGCCGCCAGGACCAAAGCCAGCGCTTTGATTTTCCAGCTTTAGCTTCAGTAGGTGTCGCTTCTGCTCATATGTAAATATCAGGTGCATCAAATGAGGTGGGAGAAGAAAAACAAGCAGAAAGACTGCAGTGGAAGAAAGACCCCCTTTTCTGCACGGTTTACTTTTCAGCTCGGGTTTAGCAAGAGGGGTGGGGAAGCCGAAAAGAGCTGGAATCCGCCTAGGCTGTGGTGTCGGCTGGCCGCAAGGAGAGTGGAGAATTGAAGCTGCGAACTGGATAAATAGGGAGCAATGCGCTAAACTCTAGAATTTGACAGATATTTTGGCAACGCATGCGTGTGTGGACAAAGGACTCATTACTCTTGTGATTGCATCAATTCTCCACTTCTTTTGTGTGCGTTTGCGGATGCCAGTCCAGGCCTGAGCCAGCCTCCTGCGCACAATGTACTGCGCCAGGTCGCCGCCAGCGCGCATCCCTCCGGCGTCCGGGTCTCCAGCCTGCGCGGCCATCAGAGCCTGGCCGTCAGATCCGCAAGGCGCAGGTGGCCGATCTTTTTCACTTCGCGCAGGGCAGTGCGCAGCTCAGACTCTGGCTGGCAGAGCAGCCAGCTCTCTGGGGACGGCGGCACGTTTGCTGAGGCGCGCCGCCAGCACGAACGTGAAGCCGAAGCGCGCGCAGTACTACTCGTTGAGCTCCGCCAGCCGCAGCCGCTCCGGGTTGCCCAGGCTGGTGAGGCCGGCGCCGCTATGCTCCCGCTGCGACTCCGCGGTGAGCGCACCCGGCTGCAGCTCCCGGCCCGCCAGGTCTGGGTGGCAGCGCAGGATCCCCTCCTGGCCTATGGAGAAGCACGGACAAGGGTTACCGCGCGGGACCTCCCGGCCGCCAGCAGCACGCTCTGTGGGGTCGCAGGCCGCAGATCTGGCCGCGGATCCCACCCGCCCTGAAGGAGGCTGAGAAGGCCAAGCAGGGTCCCCCAGGTAGCTGTGTCCCTGAGGCAGGGGCGTCCACTGCGCCCTGACTTCTAACAAGTCGCTCCCCTCTGTCCTAGCCACGCTCGGTGGCGACCAGGACCTGGGGGCGGAGCGGGAGTGACAGGTTTGTTCTTTTAGTCTGAGGATGGAGGAGTGGAAGAGAGAAAGGGCAGCCGCCGAGGCTGGGAATTTACGACCTGCTCGGCGAGAGCTGGGGAGCGATAAGGGGCCTGGGCTTCTCCTATCTTTTCAAAGTCCTTTGCTCTCAGGGGGGCTTTGATGTTGAAAGGGGCCGGACGTGAGGGCCTGAAGACTTCCTGAAAAAATCCTGGAATGGGTTTAGTTCTGTCCCAAAGGAGAAAAAGCAGAGGCGGGGTGGGTCCAGGGGATAACATCCACGGGGCTTGGCAAATAAATGCCCAGGATTTTGTGACCCTAAGTGTGAGTTCTGGGTTTCTGGAATAAAACATCCTAAGAGCCTCGCGGATTAACTGCAAAGAAACCCATTTCCACCGGAATTCCTCCACCCTTGAATGCTTGTTTCTTTTTGTTATTTTTTTTTTAAGCGAAAAATTTGCCCACCCTCTCTGCCCTGGTTATGCTGTGCGGGTTCTCTATCTACAGATCCCAAAGAGCGCACAGAGAATACGGTTTGCTTGGAAGAGAGCTTCTCTCACACATAGGCCCTAAACCGGAACCCAGCGGATTCCCAGTCTTGAAAGGTCACTTCGCTTAGCTCTCTAACAGAGAATTGGAATTCTGGGGTTAGACAAGATCTCAGATATGGCCAACAGAATCAGTAAAACCAGGGCAGTGATACTTAACTGACCGAGTGGTGAGGATTAGTGACAATTTATTTTCCTATAGCCCAGAGCCTAAAACGGAGTAAATATAAAGCAGTCCATATTAGTAGTAAGCCCAGAGAAACTGAACCACAGTGTGTAACTGGGAATAGGTGTGAGGTTCTGTAGCCTATGGATAGCAAAGCATCCTTTATCAAATTACTTCTCAATACCTGTGAAGAGAAAGCCCTCTTTAAATTTGGTGCAGCCTCTTCTTCCTCAAACTTAGTTTCTCCCCAAGTGTCAGGATGGCCCATGCCAACTATCTCATGACCAGTGTCCAGAAATGTTCTTGATAATATTCAGTGACTGGGACAGGAGAGATGGTTCATCAGTTAAGAGCATTCCCTGCTCTTGCAGAAGACCCATGTTTGGTTCCCAGTAACCACGTGTGGGGGGCTCACCCCTCTGAAACTCCAGCTGCACACCTTTTTCTTGGGAACCCCCTCCACATACATGTATAAATAAAAGGATCTTTTTAAAAATAAATAAAAGGGAATTCAGTGGAGGGGCCCAGAAATCCTTAGGTGATCTCCCCCCAGGTCTCTGAGCCCACCTGACCCTCCACTCTCAAACCCAGACCTTTTTAGTGAGTTGCCTGTCCCTGCAAAATTAAGGGAAGTACAAAATGAAATTCAGGTTACCGATCCCATCCTTTCAACACCATTGTTTTTGAATCCCTCCCGTGGGTACCCCACATCCAGGCTGCTGAATCAGGAGCACTTCTCTCCTACGCCCTGCAGCCTATCTTTGTAGTGCGAAAATCTGAATGTTAAATTCCCCACCTGGGGAAGCAGCGGCCCCAGCCCTGGACTCCTTGACTGTGCCTCGCTGTGCCCCTTGTCCACCCAGTCCTGGGATAGGCAGACCGGCATGGCGGCTGCAGAGGAGGAACGGTGAGTCTGGCACCTTTGCCCTAACTACAGATCAGCGCTCACCCCTAACTCCTCTCCCGCTCTGAGTTTCAGAGCAGCTTCTTGGCTCCAATTGCTTTACAGCGCCCTCAGGGACCAGCCCAAGCTGCCACTGAAGTAGTTATTGGTGGCGTGCTCAAGAGTGGGAGGTCTGTCCTCTCAACTAGCCCTCACCAGGTTCCTGGAGCAGGCGCTCGCTCCGGGACCAGGAGAGGGCTGAGGGCTGCGGAACCTCCCCCCAGACCTTCTTGCCCTTGCCCCTCACTTCTCACTCCTCCTAGGGTTTATCTCCCCTCTTGAAATCTTCGCCTGGGTTAATGTTTGCCTAGGACTGAGATGTGTTTTCCACTCTTGCCGGGAGGACCGAAGGGGGAAGAGAAAAGAGGAAAGAGGCCTGGAATAGGGCAGAGCAAAGGGCAAAAGAAAAGTCGCTAAAACAGAGGAACTGAAGCACACACACACACACACACACACACACACACACACATCCTTCAGCAGCACATAACAAGAAAAAGATGTGGAATGATACTGTATTCAGAAGAAAAAGAGCTGGTTTGCCCAGCCAAAGACCCCACCTCCACCTCTCCAAATTCCTTGGGTACTGCAGGGGATGGCACCCACCTGCCTACAAGTGCACAGCAAGGACCCTCACCAACTCCCACCAATATTCTATCTCCAAGGTGCCCCAATTGCAGACGTAAATCCTAGTGGGAGGTTGGAGATTGTGGGTAGGCAGCCTGCATTCTTGAGTCTACCCAACTCTGGGCAATCTCATGCCCCTCATGGGTCTCAGAACAGCTCACTTAAATTCTGAACTTTCAAACTGTGTTATTTGGTGTCATGTCTAGAGATGTAGGGTAGATCCGTGTTATTTGCTGGGAACACAGGATGCAGATGTCTGCACATAGAAGAATTTCTGGCAGAGCCAATTCTTATGGCTCCACAGGAGAAGTGGCCACTGAACAGTAGGCAATTGCCCACAGCCTGTATTGTGGTCCACCTACCTCCCTGTGTCTTTACCCAGTAGTGTGTTCCACTCTTGGCACAACAGATGATCTCTCTCTTCAATTAAAGAGGTGACTTGGTGGATAAGAGCACTGGCTGCTCTTACAGGGGACCAGGGTTCAGTTTCCAGCACCCAGAAGGTGGCTAACAACCATGGGTAACTTTAGTTCTACAGGATCTGATGCTCTTTTCTGGCCTCTGTGGGTGTTGCATGCACATTGTGCACTTACATACATGCAGACAAAAATGTTCAGATGCATTAAAAAAAAAAAAAAAAAGGACCAGTCCCTTTATCAGTGTTCTTTTTGGAGATGGTGTCTTACCTAGCCAATGCTGGCCTTGAACTCCTGATTCTCCCAAGAGCTGGAATTGCAGGTGTGTACCACCACCCCAGGCTTTGCTTTGTTTCTTTGTTTTGTGTTTTGCTTTTTGTTTTCTGAGCCCACTTGTGCTCTTTACTTCTCAGACTTTGCTTCTGCAAATATGCATTTATCTTCCCATCCTCTGTATCCCTATCCCTGTGCCAACAAGCTGCAGAATCACTCATCCCATAGGCAGAATTAAAGCCTCCCTTAAATTCCTCATTGTCCTTATTTCTCTATGCTCGCTTTTTTGTTTTTTGTTTTTCTTTTTTTGTTTCTTTTTGAGACAGGGTCTCCCTGTAGATCCAGCTGGTGCCTGGACCTCACTGTGTAGACCAGGCTGGCCTCCAACTCACAGAGACCCACTTGCCTCTGCCTCCCTAGTGCTAGGACCTAAGTTGTGCGCCACCATGTCCAGCTCTCCTTCTCACTTCTAAACTGCCAACTTTCTCACTTCTCCAGGTTGACTCTACCAAGCCTCTGCCATACCTACCAACCAATCTGTGCTCATCAAGGTCAATATGACAGCCGTCTATCCTGAGCTCAATGGCTAAGGGCCCATCCCTTTCCCTCTGACCCTGAGGGAAGCTGGCTCTTGACCCTCTCTCCCCACTCACCTATTTTTGTCTGGTTCAGCCAGATTAGTAACACTGAAGTACCCTGAGGCCTCAGGACTCACATCTTTTTCTTCCTCCATTCACAAAGATGCACGAAGTTTTCTCATCCAATGTTTTTATTTTGTTAAAAAAAGCATTTTCTGAGGTAGGTTGGCCTCAAACTCAATATGTAGCTGAAGATGACTGATATAGCTGAGGATGACCTTGAACTGAGCCTTCTGTCTCCACCTTCTAAGTGCTGGGGTTACAGGCATGCACTACCAGACCTGTATTATATGGCATGCTGGGAATCAATGCATGCTAGACAAGCACTCTATCAACTCAGCTACATCCTGGTCCTCTCATTCCATTTTATTTTATTAAAATTTTTTGATTTATTGTTATTTTTATTTATTTTTAAATTTTTATTTATTTTTATTTTATGCATACGAATGTATTGCCTGCATGCATGAAAGTGCACCCATGTGGTGCAATGCTCATGGAGGTCAGAAGAGGGTGTTGGATCCTCTGGAACTGGCGTTACAGATAGTTGTTAGCTGCCATGTGGGTGCTGGGAATCAAACCTGGGTCCTCTGCAAGAGCAGCCAAGGCTCTTAACCACTGAGCCTTCTCTCCAACCCTTATTTTATTTTAATGTTTTTGATGCCAGGGATGGCACTCCAAACCTCCTGCATGTTAAGCACATACAGTAATCCAGCTTTAACTACTACCATTTCTTCCATGATACCCAGATCTAGTTAGTTCTTAGGGTTTAGGGAGTTAGACCATAGCTTGAGTTCCTTTTTCATGATCCAGTAGAGCGCTCATCGTCTTTAATTGGGTGGTTTTTAGGCATTCCAGAACTAACAAGTTCCCATTCGCCTCACCTCTCACTTCTATGTCTTCATCATCACCCCCCAAAATTGTACCACACCCAGTCAGTTGTTCAGGCTAACTATTTTTAGGAGTTATCTTTAATATTCTTTGTCTTTTTAAAAATCTTCCCCCAGCAAATCCATATGCCCAAATTCTGTTGATTTTAGCTCCTGCATCTACACCAAGAATTCAGAGGCTTCTCTTCACCTCTGATGCCCTAACCACAGTCCAGATAACCTGATCTCTCACTTTTACTACTGCAATAGCCCCTTCTCAGATGACCTCATCTCCTTGTGTCTGATGTAGCCCCTACTCAACCTTTTAAAAAACTGCACACAATGTATTAGTATTGCAAAGACACACACACACACACACACACACACACACACACACACATACACACATGCTGGGGTTGGAGCACAGGGCTTCATGAATTCTAAGCAATGCTCTACTATGGAGCTACATCCCTAGTCTGCAAACCTTTTATTATATAAAAAAAGCTTTGCATGATCTGACCCTTGCCTGTTCCTTTTTTCCCACCTTTCCCCTCTCTTTGCTGTTCTCCAGTCACCTTGGTCTGTCTGTGTCCCCCAAATGTTAAGTTCATTCTGGTCTCAGTTTCCATTTCTTGAGTGAGCTTATCCTCAAATATGGCTGCTTCCTTCACACCCTTCAGAGTTTTTTTGTTTAAAAAATATTTTATTTATTATTGTTATTTTGTGTGTATGAGTGTATTGCCTACATGTATGTAAGTACACCCATGTTGTGCAATGGTCTCAGTGGTCAGAAGAAGGCTTTGGCTTTCCCTAGAATTGGAGTTATAGACAGTTGTTAGCTGCCATGTGGGTGCTGGGATTCGAACCCAGGTCTTCTGCAAGAACAACCAGTGTTCTTAACCACTGAGCCATCTCTCCAGCCCAGTTATTTTTATTTTATGTGCATGAGTGTTTTGCCTACATGTGTATAAGTGTATCACATGCATGCAATGCCAAAAGATCCCCTGGAACTGGAGTTAAGGAGTTGTTAGCCAGCACGTGGATTCTGTTCCCAGCACCCACATAGGGGCTTAAAAGCCGCCTGTAACTCCATAGGGGTTGGAGATTTAGCTCAGTGGTAGAGCACTTGCCTAGCAAGCGCAAGGTCCTGGGTTCAGTCCTCAGCTCTGGGGGGGGGGGACCTTATAATCTGTATTACAAAAGAAGTATTAGTATTCAAGTTGATAAGTATGTTTTCTGGCAAATGTTAATATTAGATTAAGGCATTATTATAATTCTGAAATGCCACAAGATGGGAACGGTTGATGTAACTCAGCTGTAGACCACAGCCAGCAGGAGACTGTGGGTTTGGTCCCCACCACACAGACAGGCAGATGACAGAGAAACACTGACAAAGAGACAAAAAGACACAGAGAGACATAGACACAGAGAGACAAAGAGAGAGCCACTGTCACACAGAAAGAAACAGAAGGAGAGACAGAGAGAAGAGGGGGGTGTTTTCTTGTTGTTGATTTGGGAGCGTAGGTACAAATGAAACCCAGAGCCTTGCACGTACTGGCTCTGGGGATGTAGCTCAATGGAACATTTCCCCAGCCCACTCTTTGTCTTTTAACAGCTCAGTACTGCATTAGTTCAGGAGCTTGTGTGTGTTATTTCAACCTTCTTTTGGTTACCAAAGCCATTACTGAACGAACCCTTTGTGAAAACTGGCTGGGGATGACACCGAATCAGGAAGAGCTGGATGCCCAATAGTAATCCTGCCCTGCCACCTACTGGCCAGTCACCATCATGGCAAACCTAAATGGAAGGTCACCCTTCCTTACTCTAAAAATCCAATTTTCAGTTTTCTGTGAAAAGCAGAGTTTTCTTAGACAATCCAAACAAATCCTTCCCCAGGAAGAGCCCCATGTCCCATTAACCCCCTAAAGTCCCTTCTAGATCTAAGGTGCAAATATTCTATTACCCAATTTCTTCCTTAATGCCCAAAGGCAAAAACTAGGCTATGTGGCAAGCCCCATTTGATTTGATATTTTTTAGAAATAAAAATTAAGCTGGGCATGGTGGTGCATGTCTTTAATTCCAGCTCTCGGGAGGCAGAGACAGGTGGATCTCTGTGAGTTCAAGGCCAACCTGGTCTACATAGTGAGTTCCAGGACAGCTGGGGCTACAGGGAGACCCTGTCTCAAAAAGACCAAACTCACAGAGATCCACCTGCCTCTGACTCCCAAGTGCTGAGATTAAATGTGTGCGCCACCACACCCAGCTCCCTCAGCCTTCTGAGTCCTAGGCAAGCTGGAGTATGCTCATTTATGCCTTCAGCAAACCTCTATTAAGTCCTAAAATCCAGAGCTGGGGTGGAGCCCCTGTTAGCACAGTGTTTACCTAGCAGGAATGAAGCCCTGGCTTCAGTCCCCAGCACCACATAAACTGGACATGGTGATGCTAAAATCCTAGCACTGGGAAAGAGGTGGATCAAGAGCTCAAGGTCATCCTTAACAACATAGTGGGTTCTTGGCCAACCTGCACTACATGAGACCCTGTCTCGAAAAGAGAAATAGTTGGAATAGTCTGCTGAGTAAGCCATCTGGCCAGCAGACAGGGTTGTTCAAAGAGGAGAGGAACAGAAAGAAGTCTCAGAAGTAGAAGCCAGGACCCTGTCCTCCCCGGCATCCACATGCTCAAGACCAGGACTAGACTTGTTCTTAACCAGAACCCTGGTCAAATGGACTGAGGCAAGTGTTGATGGGAAAGAAGATAGAAACAGACACATTTCATTTTATATTCAAGCTCCAAGTACAGAGAAATAAACCCAAAATAGATGTTTGTTGAATAGACAGATCAATAAATAATACATTTAAATTATTTATGTTATCCTAACTTTCTCTTTCAGATAATTCCTTCCCCAGCTTCACCACCAGTTTGGGCACTGAGACACTGGGATTTCCTCATTTTTCTCCTTTGTAGGAAAAAACATGCAAGGGCTGAGAATGTAGTTCAGTGGTAGAGTGCCTGCCTAATGTAAGAAAGGCCCTGGGTTTGATACACACACACACACACACACACACACATTATGTAACCCCATTAAAGACAGCTTTGCCCACCACTGAGGAGATTCTGATTCAAAGTCCCTGGACAGGACAGGCATGGTGGTGCGCACTTTCAATCCCTCTGCCTTGAAAGGCAGAGGCAGGCAGGTATCTGTGAGTACAAGGCAGCCTAGTCTATAGTGAATTCCAGGCCAGCCACTGCTACATAGTGAGACCATGTATCAAAAAACAAAAACAACCAAACACATGCTCTCTATCTCTCTCTGTCTCTCTGTTTCTGTCTCTGTCTGTCTGTCTGTCTGTCTCTCTCTCTCTCACACACACACATACACACACACTCACACACATGTGGTATAACCTGTTAAAGAAAGCTCTGCCCACGGCTGAAGAGGCTCTGATTCTGCTTTCTCGTTCCTGTTAGGTGTGAGCTTAGGCTCCTATAGATTCTAGGGCTCCCATGGACTCTTGCCTCTTCAGTTCACTCACAGGCTTTGAGCTGAAAAACTAGGGTGACCTTGTTCAAGCTGGGCTAGGTTGTTCTGTGAGTCACAGGTCAGAGGGGACTCGACATCTGTCAGTATCCTTCACCTCTGTGCTTTGGAGAAATGCTGAAAAATGTGTGAGTGTCAATATACACCTAGTATTTCTGTCAGTTTGGTGTTTGCTTGCTTGCTTGTTATTTGTTTATTAAGACAGGGTCTCACTATAAACCAGGCCAGCCTGGAACTCATGGTGATCCTCCTGCTTCAGCCTTCTAAGTACTGGGATTACAAACCTGAACCACCATGCCCAGTTTCAGTTCGATTTTTATCACATTACCCTCTGTTCTTATAAACAAGCTCCTCATTTGCAGATGTTCATGGGAGCGTTGGAAGCCATCCGGGATGCCACTGCTGTACTGAAGGCAGCTCTGTGTGTCGGCTCCTTGGTGACACCTCCCTCCCTGCCTGAAATCTGGGGAAGGTCTCAGGGGTAAGCGGCACTTTGTTCTCGTTCCCTGAGGGCAGAGCACATCAGGCTTCTTCTTAGACTCTGGGGTAGCCTTTGAAGTGGGGCAGCATACTGTGCCTTCAGCCTAGACTTCCACCCCTTCTTCCCATCCCAGGCCAGAAATAATTCAATTCTTTCTCTCCCTCGAAGACGTCAGTTTGCTCCCTTTCTCCAGAGGGTGTCCTTTAGTCTCTCTTCTTTCCCCTAGAAATCTCATATCTGAATGAATTCACTTTGTCTAGTCCAAACTGGCTCTTTCTTATAAACATGTTAGTATTTTGTACTCCCTTCTGGGCTGCTGGGATGTTTTGATACATTGCTGCCTCCACTCTTGCATCCAGGGTATTGCCAAAGTGGACATTGGGTGACTGAGAGGAGGTGGCCTTCAGCTGACCTTCAGCCTCTAATTCACTGAGGCCTTTACCCCATTCCCCCTCATGACCTTGAACCTCTAATGTTCAACAGCCATATTACCTCACCCCATCTGCTCTGTAGTCTACTTAGAACCTAACACCTTGCAAGCACTGAACTTATGCTGAGGATGTTTACTGAACCTTCCAATAACACCAGCTAAATAAATATATCAAGTTTAAGCAACTAGACTAAAATAATCTAAAAGTACTTTGATGTGATACTGGCAATCATTTTGCAGACTGCATGATCCTTAAGCCTTACCTAACCTTGGAAGAGCATCAATAAAGGCAAAAAAGTGCTTTCCTAAATCTTCCAAGTCAGAGAACAGACACTGGGACCAGACTGCAGCTGCAATCAGAGGACATCTCTCAATGACATTCCCAAACACATCCACAAATTCTCCAAAATCCATGGCATTGACCTTCTCTATGTCCATTGCTGGTATTTGACTGGAGGCAGTGGGGTGCCCATTTTGCTTTAGATGAGTGAGTGAGTGAGTGAGTGAGTGAGTGAGTGGCACTAACTCTTGCTCAGAGGGTTGGATTTGCTGAAAACTCGAGCTTGTTTTATGCAACACCAACTGAGCATGCTTTAAATGCAACACCAACTGAGCATGCTTTAAATGCCTCTGGGAGGAGTAGCTCCAGAGTGTTTGCGCAATGAGTAAACACAGGTTTAAGGGTTTTGTTGGGGGATGGGGACAAAATATGTGTGCTGGAAACAGAACCCAGGGCCTCACACAAAGCTAGACAAGTACTCTACCACTGAGCTATGTCCCACCCAAGCTCACGGTCATGACCAAGAGAACAGAGACCTCTGCATAGTGAATGTTTCCAACCAACTCAATCCTATAATCAAAGCCATCAGGGGCTATAGTTCACCAGATAGGCTCTTGGTATCATTAGCATTCTAGTGTCATTATATCAGGAGGCTTTTCCTGATAACTCAAGCAGGTCACAGGTCAACCTCCTTGGAAGTTGATTTCTCATGTCATTGTTGTTGCTCTGGAGGGCAGGCACTGTGTTTCATTCTTTCTCTGAACCCTGAGTACTTGACACAGCAGGTACTTGATAAATATTTATATGGGGCTAGATAGATGGCACAGTGGTTTAAGAGCTGCTCTTGCAGAGGTCCTAGGTTCGGGTCCCAGCACCCATGTGGTGGTTAACAACCATCTGTAACTCTAGTTCTAGGGGATCCAACGCTCTCTTCTGACCACGGGTATTGCATATACAGATACATTTATATGCATGCAAAAAAATCTCATAAAACAAAATTTAAAAATTGGGGCTAGAGAGATGGCTCAGCCATTAAGAACACTGGTTGTTCTTGCAGATAGACCCGGGTTCGAATCCTAGCACCCACATGACAGCTAACAACTGTCAGTAACTCCAGTCCCAGGGGATCTGACAGCCTCTTCTGACCTCCTCGGGCATTGCACAACACGGGCGCACTTACCTACATGCAGCAATACACGCATACACCTAAATAAATATATAAATAAATAAATAAACAAAATTAAAAATTAAAAATCAATAAAAATAATAAAATTAATACATATTTTTAAAAGTACTCATGAAACAAGATAAAGCATCTCAAGGGTTCTGCCCCATTGTGGCTGTTCTCTTCTTGAATGTATCTATGCTTCTCTGAAATCACCTTGAGGATTATATTTACTTATTTGCTTATAATCTCTCAGTCCTGACTATTTAATGAATCTATGGACTATGTATCTTGTTGCTGCTCTATCTTGGGAGCTTGGCACTGTGGCCATGGCAGCCATGCACTGAATTCACTGCAGGATGAATGAGTTGGCCACTTGAACATGTAGATTAGAATTCCCACCCTAATGTCTCCCATGTCTGCACAACTCAAAACGAATGTAGAAGGTGGCTTCAAGAAAAAGTAAGAGGGGCTGGGGCCATGGTTTAGTGATAGTTTGCCTTAGCATGTGTGGGTTCAAGTCTCAGTACCATAAACAAACAAACAAACAAACAGCAAGGTAAAAGTTTTAAAATAAATTACAATTATTTCTCCTTAGAACTAAAAATACAAACATATTTCCAAAAGTGTACACATTTGCATTTGCGTTGCATTCAGGTTACTTAGCCTGGCCCTTATAGTCTGAGAAGGCAGTGGTAAAAGTGCTTACTTAGCCAGCAACAAGGATTTTGCCTGTAGACTTGGTCCCCAGCAGGGGTCTTATTGTAACTACTGAGCCACTGACAGATTTTTTTTTTCCTAAGCTGAGGAAATTTGCTTAAAAATTTTTTTTAAAGAAAATTTTTATTATTTTTATTTTAATTTATGTGCATAAATGTATTGCCTCCATGCACGTAAGTGCACCTGTGTCATGCAGTGCCTGCAGACTTCAGAAGAGAGTGCTGGATCCCCTGGTACTGGAGTTACAGACAGTTGTTAGCTGTCATGTGGGTGCTGGGAATTGAACCCAGGTCTTCTGCAAGAGCAGCCAATGCTCTTAACCCCTGAACCATCTCTCCAGCCCTTAAAAATGTTTTAAAATTAGATTTATTTGCTGGGTGTAGTGATATAGGCCTTTAATCCCAGCTCTACCTCTGGGGAGGTAGAAGCAGGCAGACCTCTGTGAGTTCCAAGATAATGTGGTTTATATAGCAAGTTCCAGGCCAACCAGGACTACATAGTTTATTTAGCTATATTGTGTGTGTGTGTGCGCACGCGTGTGTGTGTGTGTGTGTGTGTGTGTGTGTGTGTGTGTGTGTGTGTGTTTTACCCACTGAACCATCTCACTGGCCCAGAAATTTTCCTTTTAAAGGGGGTAAGTCTGGTGCCAGAAAAGCCAGAATGACTGACCTCCAGCCACAGAAGGCAGAAACCACTACTACCCATTACTACTCAGTACTGCCCATTACTACTCATCCCTATCCATTCCTACCCACTACTACCTACATAGATGCTCCCTGGCTTACTTTATTTCATAATTAATTTCATTTAATTTTATTTTTGAGATAAGGTCTTGCTGTATAGCCCTGACTGGCTGCAAACTCATGGCAAGTCTCCTGCCTTATCCTCATGAGTGCTGGGATTACAGATGTGACCACATACCCAGCACTTGTCCCTGACTTATGATGGTTTGACCTATGATTTCTCAGTTTTATAATGAGGTAACAAGAGTCTCATTCAGCAAAATAGTACTTGCGGTTTTGAATTTGTGTCTCTTTCCCAGCTGGTGCTGTGTGCCACTTCCTTTCTTGTGATGCTGGACAGAGGCAACCACCTCAGAGTCCAGTCAGCCCTGACAGGTTCATGCACACATGTGCCATGCTTGGTGGCCAGGGCAGGATGTACACATTTTGTACTTTGTAAGATGGGTTTATTAGGATGCAACCCCACTGTAGGTTATACAACATATAGATCAGATATTGGGCATGAAATTTCAGCAACAGCACAGGGTTGAGAGTGTGGACTCAGGATCAGGATCTAGCCCACTTGCATTCTGATCTTGGTTCTACCAGGATCTATCTTAGTGTCTCCCTCCCTCCCTCCTTCCCTTCCTCCCTCTGTTCCTTCTTTCCTTCCTTCCATTCTTTCTTTCTTTAAAAAGATTTTTAAATTTATATGTAGGCAACTGTGTTACTGTATGCTAAAAGTTCAGGGGTACTCACAGAGCCCAGGAGAGGGTATTAGAATGCCTGAGGCTGGATAACAGGCTGTTGTGAGCCACCTGACATGGGTGAATTGAACTCAAGTCCTCATAAGCATTCTTAACCACTAATCCATGTCTCCAGCTTCTTCCTTCCTTCCCTTTTCTCTCTCCCCTCTCTCTTTTTCTTCCTTCCTTCGGGTTTCTTTTCTTTTCTTTTCTTTTCTTTTCTTTTCTGTGTTTCTTTCTTTTTTGTAACTCAGGGATAACCTTGAACTTACCATGTAGCCAAGGATTCTTGAACTCCTGATCCTCCTGCCTCTACTTCCCAAGTGCTGGGACCATGGGCACTCCTAGCTGAAGGTATTGAACTTTCCTCTACCTTGGTTTCTTCATCTGTAAAATAGGGATAATTATAGTATTTGCCTTATAAGAATTTTGCAAAGATTAGATGAATTAATTTATCAAAACATTGCTTGAATATAAATGTGTTTGGCATATATAAATGTACCAAAGCACCCAAAATGGTTCCTACCAAATATACCATACACGTTCTGCTATAGATGTAGCATAACGTGTACAATTCTTCTTTGGATCAGCCGTAGTTTTCTCCTTTTTTCGTTTTGCCATGCCAAGAAGTCACATCCTTCCTTTTTTATACAGGCAGGTTTTGACACTGACAGTCAAAAATCTCAGTGCTGTTTCTTCTTAGTCTTCCTCCATCATCACTGCCAGCCTCAGTTAATTGAGGACCGACCTGAACAACATCCACAGGAGCCAATGAAGATCGAGGAAAGAGAAGCCACAGTCTCTCTAGGGACTCCACTATGTAGGACCATATTCACTCCCAGGTCCCGTGGGCTGGTTAGTGGAAGAGGAAAGCCAAGCAGACCATGCAGGAGCTGGGACCCTGTTTGTCAGCACTTAGAACACTGCACCTTCCACTCTGTATTTGAGACAGGGTCTTAACTATATAACTTAGGCTGGCCTCACTCGAGGATTCTCCTGCCTCAGCCTCCCAAGAGCTGGGACTATAGGTATGTGTCCCTACACCTGGCTTCTGTGCCCTTCTGCATCGTTATCCCTTTCCCACTACTACTGTGAGACACACTGAGGGTTTCCCCAGGCCAGGAGCTCTGGCCCAGGTTCAGAGCTGAGTGTACTTAGCTGCAGGAGGTAGACATCCACCTTTAGATCTTCCACGTTAGAACTGCTTCGGCTGGGGAAATGCCGATATGCATGGTGGGAAGGAAGGTCTTGTGCTCCTGTGAGTGTTTCTGGCACACTATTATTAAGTTTCCCTCCATCAGATCAGAAACCATAAAGTCTATGGTATAATCACAGAGCTACAAGTGATCAGCTAGTGGAAGAACCTTCAGGACACACAGATTAGAATCAAGCTAGAGAAACAGCAGTGGCAGAAGCAAAACAGGCTCCTGACATAGAACTTGGCAATCCACACCACAAAAGCACATCCAGGCTGGGCTTCTGATGCTTTTCTTTGTTCTGTGGGGCTGGGGATGGAGCCCAGGGCCTCTAGTATATTAATGTAAGTACGCTGTTAGAGAGCTACACCCCAGCCCCTGTATAAAGATATTTTTAAGCCAGAGATATAATCTCATAATTTTCTAAATATATAATATATAATTTTTATATTCTGATGACCAAATATGTTATATTCAATGTCATTGTGATTTTTCTTTAATAATGAGGCTATCTTAGCAGTCCATAGAGAAAATTCTTTTTTTTAAAGTCCATTTGAGAACTTGGATTTTTAAAAAACATTTTATTTATTATTTTTATTTATATGTATGAGCGTATTGTCTTCATGTATGTAAGTGCATCCATGTTGTACAATGCCCAAGCAGGTCCAAACAAGACATTGTATTCCCCTGAAACTAGAGTTACATGACTGTTAGCCTCCATGTGGGGGGTGGGACTTGAATCTGGGTCCTCTGCAAGAGCAACCAGTGCTCTTAACTGCTGAGTCATCTCTCCAACTCCAAAAATTCTTAACTAGGACCACACTTTTATTTTTCAGTGGACACATTTCAGGCATTCAGCCTGTTCAACCCCAGCAGTTCACACTCATGACTACATATATATATATA
>NW_008360317.1:7834075-7838613 GCF_000622305.1 Nannospalax galili | reverse complement strand
TTTTGAGACAGGATCTCCCTGTAGCCCCAACTGACCTGGAACTCACTATGTAGACCAGGCTGGTCACAATCTCACAGAGATCCACCTGCCTGTGCCTCCTGAGTGCCAAGATTTAAGGTGTGCACCACCACATTCAACAGGAGTGCATTCTTAATGAGGTGCCAGAAAGGTAATTACTTTTCTACACATATTTCATAATTTGAGGCAATTTTGGAGTTGGCACACATGAAATTCTGCTGTTACCAGAGCCTAGTCACTGGCCAGGGACTGAGTCAAGGCTCTGGGAAGCACTGGCAACAATGGTCAGTGTGGTCATGAGGAGATGGGTGGGTATGGGGTCCAGGCCACCTTGTACATTTATCAACTCCAAGTATCTAAGGGATTTGGCCTTCTTGGGCTTTGGTCTCACCAAAAGCCTAAGAACGGCCATAGAACAAACTACTACCTTACAATTTATGAAATGGGAAAATCCACTTGCAAACCATTAGCCAAGCTCTAATATGGAGTATGCTAGCAACAAATGTAATAAAAGAATTTATCAGCAAACCTCAAGTGCACGATGCTGGGTGAAATTAGCCACTCAGAAGATGAATACTGCATGAGTTCACATACATGAGGATCCAGGAGTAGTCAAATTCCTCAGGACAGAAAGTAGGATGATGGTTGCCAGGGCCTAGAGGGAGGGGAAGATGGGTATCATTGCCCGGTGGGTACAGTTTCAATTGGAAAGATGAGAAGTTCTGAAGACAGCATGGATGGTGACTGTACGTGTTGTTGTGGGAAGGGTTTTAAGGATGGTCACTGTCTAGGGGGTCTGGTTTTTTTTCTCAGCCAATTAAAGAAATAAAAGGCAGAAAGAAAAAAACTCAGACCAGCAGAGAGCAAGAAGCAAACTAGCTCTTACTGAAAGATGAAGAATCACATCCAGACATAAAAATAATCACATATCCATATACACACTCACACAGAGAAATAAAGCTTTCCACAAGTGGTGTGAATTCAGAAAATGAGAATCCAGGGTTCCCTGGGGTAGGCTTAGGTTTTAAGTGTTTTAGTAGTTTCACCTCCCTAATTTTGGATTGGTCAACTTAAACAAAGGGACGTAGTCCCTTACAATATGAAGGTACTTAATACTCATGAACTGTCCCCAAGCTTGGTCAGTATGGAGAATTCACTGTCATGTAGATTGCTATAGTTTGATTACAAAATATCTTTCCTAGGCTCACGTGTTGAAGGCCTGGTTGCCAGCTGTTGGGCTCATTTTGGGAAGTAGTAGCAAGAAGGGGCTGGGGCCTAGTTGACGAAGTGGGCACTGGGATCCTATGCTTTACCTGGCTTCTTCTCCCTCTGCTTCCAGGCCACCAGGAGGCAGCTTGCCCTGTACCACTCTTGCTGCCATGATACTCCTTCTCACCACTCACCCGAGCAGTGGAGCCAGCAAAAAAAGTCCATCCTTAGAGCTGTCTCTCTCAGGTATTTGCCACAGCACTAAAAGTCTGAATTGCACACGTATTTTACCACACACACACACACACACACACACACACACACACACACAAATCACAGATGTTGCAGAAGAGTTCAAGAAAGGCGTTATTGGGGAAGTCCTTCATGGAAGAACAGAGAAGGAAAATCAGGAAGAAACACAACAGACTGCGTAGGGGTACAGGGGTGCAGAGCGTAGGACTCTGACTTCAGGCCAACTCGGTGCTGGGACTGTGACAAGCACGAAAGCACTTATTACTGTGAATCCAGAAACGACCGCATCCCGAATAAATTATCTTCAAAGAGGGCTGTTTGTCCTTCTGTCCAGCAGCAGACTGACCATTAATTCTGAGACTCAGTATTTGCCTTCCCAGAAATCAAAGTGCAGTCACAGGTCAGGCCTGGTTCGGGAACCCATTTAGAAACGGTGGCGCTCGGGCGCCACCTGCTGGCACAATCACTGTGAAGCCCTGCTAGGAGTGGTGGCCTTTGTCAAAAAGCCATTCTCTTTCAAATGAGTGCTTGAGAGTCGTACTCTTCAGAGATGTTGAAAAAGAGAGCTCAGTTCGATCCAAACCAAAGCAAACGTGAGGTAAACGTCTTTAGTGAGTCTAATTTTGTTCTCTGCGAAGAGGACACCTCTGATCCTTTACTTCACACAGCCCAGAAACGTATTCAAAAGCCGTTAGTGGGGGAACGATCACAGACTGTGTTTACAGGGTACATCAACGGAATGAGAAACTTCAGCTCCGGGTAAGACTGGTGAGCATCCTTTATCCAGAGTGCTCGGAACCACATGGTTTCTGATTCTAAATTCTCAATGATTTTGGAATATTTTCATACACATAATTCACAAAGCCCATTTATGTGTTATATTTGCCTTATATACATGGCCTGAAGGTAATTCGATGTGATATTTTCAGAGCACATTTGTTTAATTACCTATTCACATAAAGTCAGATGTAAAGTTTTCCATTTTGATGTATCATGTTGGTGCTTATGTTTCAGATTCTAGGTTTCAGGTTTTTAGATTAGGGATGCTCACCACATAACATGAACACATCTTTGAAGCACAAGTCAATATATGAGTGTTATGCCTGCATGTATGTAAGTGCATCTGTGTCATGTAGTGCCTTTGGAGGACAGAAGAGGGCATCGGATTCCCTGGAACTGGAGTTATGGATGGTTGTTAGCCACCATGTGGGTCCTGGGATTCAAACCCAGGTCTTCTGCAAGAACAGGCAGTGCTCTTAACTTCTGAGCCATACCTCCAGCCCCCAAAAGTTTTAAATTTTTAAATAAAATAAAAATTTTAATTCAAAAAGCACAATATTGGGCTGGAGAGATGGCTCAACAGTTAAGAGCACTGACTGCTCCTGCAGAGGACCCGGGATGGAGTTCCAGCACACACATGGTCACTAGCAACCATCCCTAACTCCAGTTCCAGGGGATCTGATGCCTTCCTCTAACCTCTGAGGGCATTGCACAACACGGGTGCCCTTATACACATGTAGGCAATATACTCATACACATAAAATAAAAATAATAAATAAAATTTTAAAAAATTTTTAATTATATGTATATGTTTATCTGTTTGTGGGTTTGTGCATGACTGCAGTACCTTCAGAGGTCAGAGATGTTGGATCCCCTGGAACTGATGTTACAGGTAGTTGTGAGTCACCCGACTTGGATGCTGGGAACTGAGCTTAGGTTCAGCACATGCTCTTAATTGCTGAGCCATCTCTCCTGTCCCATTGTTCTTTTTAAAAAGATAGCAGGATCTGCTCATCTACATAGAATATGATACCATTTTTATAAAGCTCATGGACAAGAGAATATTCATTTTCAAGGAAATCAAGTCCTTTGGCAACTTTAACCCTGCACATAACAAGGTATCTCCAGGTATAAACAGTGTGTTTAATCTGTCCACAGAGCTGTCACAGGCAAAGTTTGAGTATGTCCTGGACAAAATCACTTTGGCAAAAGGCATTGCTAGAATGTGAACTCACATTAATCTTCCTCCCTGTTATCACCAACACACATAACAAGCAGCTCGAGAGGGTTTGCCAAATGCCAGTAGCTCTGCTCTCTCCTCAAATCCCATCTAGATTATGGAGGAATGCAAAGCTAGAAAGACCATTGGCACATCAAAACAGAGAAAAGGTAAGACCAGAGAAACCCTGCGCTCTGCCAGGACACTGAGAACTGGCCCCCGGTTCCACACCAGGATCTGGGGTGTAAGCACCAAGACAGGTATGACGACCAGACACGGAGTGCATGCCTATAATCTTAGCATTCAGGAGACTGAGGCAGTAGGTTCATGAATTCAAGACCAGCCTGAATTTAAAAAACAAACAAAAACCAACCCAAGCGGCAATCACTGCATCAGAAGATTTAAGCAGCTACAGGTGGCTCATGGGAGGACTGGAGACCATACCTTGGGGAAGAAGAGGGACTTAGGCAGCTCCAGGGACAGGGGAAGGAGAGTCTACTTGTCACCTTTGTCAGAGCCTGAAACTGCTAATAAGCTCCTACTCTTTTGTTCACACTCCCCTGAATCTAGCCAAGGTGCAAAGGATCCAGAACAACTTTGATAGCCTAGCGTCAAGGACCCTCTATGGCTATAAGGAAAAGCCATCTCACTGAAGTCTCACCCAAACTTCATATACAGCAAATCATGGTGTGGTTATAGAAAAATAAGAGTAATGCTAATTACTCTTGCCTTTACTTCTCCTTTACATCTCCTATTCACGATTCAAGGACTTTCTTTTTCCCTTAAAGATAAGAGTTATGCAATTTGGGAGTCTTTATAAATAGACTCACTGAAGGGGTACTCCTATTGCCTCACCCTGCATCCCTGTTCAGCATGGAAGAAACCAGAGAGGTCTGTGTCCCTATTCCCTATTGGCAATTTAGGTAACCTCTTCAGAGGATGGTGTGATAAGAATAGGAGGTAGGAACTGGCTAGGCAGTTAGGGTAAAAAGACCCCAAAGAAAAGTGGCCAGTTATTTGGCTAAAACTCACAATGTCCTTGGGCCTCTTAGCAACATAC
>NW_008360317.1:7816942-7833994 GCF_000622305.1 Nannospalax galili | reverse complement strand
GGGGGGGGGAGTGGGGAGAAGGAGGAGGAAGGAGGAGGAGGAAGGAGGAGAAGAAGGAGGAGAAGGAAGAGAATGAAGAGGAGGAGGAGGAAGAGGAGGAGGGGGAGAAGAGGAGGAGGGGGAGAAGAGGAGGAGGGAGGAAGAAGAAGAAGGAGAAGGAGGAGGAGGAGGAGAAGAAGAAGAAGGAGAAGAAGAAGGAGGAGGAGAAGAAGGAGGAGGGGGAGGAGGAGGAGGAGGAGGAGGAGAACAAGAACAAGAAGAGCAAGAAGAAAAACAAGAAGAAAGAGTACATGAAGTTATCAGAAAAAAGTGATGGGGAGATATGGGAGGAGTTGGAGGGGAGGGAGTGGGCATGGATTTGATCCAAACACCTTATATGCATGTATGAAATTCTCAATAAATTATTTAAATAAAAAAATAAAAAAGAAACATTTCATGCAAAAAGAGAAGAAAAATAAGAATGAGATGGCTGAAGAAACATGTTTACTATAGTAATCTTTAAAAATAAATACAGTCACCAGGTGTGGTGGCACAAGCCTTTAATCCCAGCACTCAAGAGGCAGAGGCAGGCAGATCTCTGTGGGTTCAAGGCTAGCCTGGTCTAAATATCAAGTTCCAGGCCAGCTGGGGCTACAGGGAGACCCTGTCTCAAAAAAAGACTAAAAAAAATACAGCAACAACTAAAACTGGAATTACTGGGGGATCCAGCAATCACTGTGTGTGTGTGTGTGTGTGTGTGTGTGTGTGTGTGTGTGTGTATAAATAAACTGGGCATGATGGTACACACCTGTTCCATACTCAGGAGGTAGAAGCAGATCAGGTAGGAGGATTAAGAATTCAAGTCCAGTCTTGGATAAATATGAAGTTTTAGGTTATTCTGGGGCTGCCATGAGACTCGTCTCAAAAACAACGAAGAGATAGTTCCACATTCATGTTCACAACAGTAATATTCACAATAGCCAAGAGGCTGCTTCAGTCCAACATCTGTTGATAGATAAATGGATAAATAACATTTGCTATATAGAGACAATGGGTTGTGGACCCTGAAAAGGAAGGGAATTCTAGCATAAGCTATAATGTGAATGGACTTTTAGGACACCATGCTAAGTGAAATAAAACAAGACACAAAAAGATAGTCACTAAAGGCTCCTCCTGCCTCTGTCTCAAGAGCAGTCTGATTCACAGTATCAGAAAGTGGAATGGTGATTGCCAGGGGGTGGGAGTTGAGGAATTGAAAATATTTAATACTACAGAGTTTTAGATTTGGTGACAAGAGTCCTGGAAAATTGCTTCACAACAGTGTAAATATGCTCACCACTAACAAGCTCTATTTTTTGAAATGGATTAAGATGATAGATATTATGTTATGTGCCTTTTTACCAAAAAGGAAGCTAAACTAGCACGTTAAATAAATAATGGTAGAGTCTACATATAATGCCATACCGTTTCAATTTCCTCAGAGAAAAACTCGGTATCATCTTAGTGCTTATTTCGTAAATAGTTGTGAAGGTTGGATGCAAGTGATCATGTGTATGTAAATCTTAGCACAATATCCACATCAAAACAAAGGCTTCCCAAGGATGCAGATTTGGGATAATGTTCTCCTATTAGTAAGGACAAGAGCACATTTGACAACATGGCTAATATGATTGATTCCATTTATGCAAAAGCAAAGGTGTGTGTGTGTGTGTGTGTGTGCGCATGTGTGTGCGTGTGTGTGTGCGTGTGTGCGTGTGTCTGTGTGTGTGTGTGTGTGATGTAACTACATTAAGACAAGAAGCTAAGAAAAATATACCTCAAACTCAAAGAGTACTTCTGCTGAAAAGGTGTATCACTGTTTGGGTTATGTGATTAAAGGGAGCATTTCACTTACTACTATAAGTAAAAACATAACACTAGTTGAATGTTTAACATTAAGCACATTTTATGCTTTTACTTCAGTTGCTAAAAAGCTAAATAGCTATACCTATTTCTTCCTGACTATATACACAAATTGGAGTTAAGTGTATAACCTAGCCTAAATCACATCTTCCTTGAAACTGCTTAAACTCCAACTCAAAAGAGAGGGCATTTACCTAAGACGTTAACTACAGCATCAGATAAGAGGCTGTATGTGCAGAGCCAGCCCGCAGATGCAGACGAGAAGCCCTCTCAGGTTCCAGCAGAGGCAGCCATCTGAAGTGGGCATGGAGGAGGCTGAAGCAGAAGTGGAAGCTGGAAAGCCCCAGGCACACCCAGGGCCTTACAGGTGGTTTTGGCTGGAGAGAGAGCATTATGCAGCTGGTGGTGAGAAATGACATAGAGCCAGGCTGGTGTGGATGTTGGAGAGAACTGGCACTTGCAAGGGACTGTGGCCACTGGAGGCTTTTCAGTGTGAAAGCATACTCAAATAAGCACTTAGGAAGATGGATCTTGCAACAACTTAGAGAAACATTCGATGGAGAAGAGACTAGAATGAGAATCAGTTGAAGCCAGGTTTGGTGGCACAGCCTAGAATCCCAACACTTGGGAGATAGAGATAAGAGAATCGGAAGTTCAAGGTCATCCTTAGATATGTGTGATTTTGTCCTCCAACAAAACAGAACAGAACAGAGCAAAGAAACAGAATTCAGTGGTACCTAGCATGCTAGGGGACAAATCAAGCCAAGTTTATAAGCCTATGGGATGGAGGATTCTAGGCTTCAAAGGACCAAGGGTAAACCATGTAGGGAGGGGAGCTTCAGAGCAGAGAGTAGACATAGCACATGTTGTCTGACCAAAAGATTCAAGGATGCTTTTAATAATCCAGTGAAAGAATCGGCCTTCTGCCAGGCATGATGATGCACACTGTTAACCGTAGCACTCAAAGTTGAGGCAGGAAGATCTCAAGTTTGAGGCCAGCCAGAGCTATGTAAGGAGATCTTGTCTCAAACAAACAAGGAGGTCTCCCCAAGAATGGGCCTTCAACAGAACAACACACAACCACACATGTACAGACAAAGCATGGCATACAACCTCAGCAGTCATGAACTCCACTTAGGTCTTCCCCTAAATATCTCAAATAAATAATCAATAGCCAACACTTCTATAATAGAAAGTTTATTTCCATCCATAAAATATATCACTAAACAGCTGAAAAAGTTACATATTATTTTAAAACATAGATTTAAAAAAATCATATTAGCTTCTTAGCAAAACATTTTTGTTTTATGTATATACAAGAATATACTATACTTCAGGACATGGCTCTCCCTCAAGGCAGCCAGGGAAAGGCTCTGAGGCTCACCAACAAACTCATTATTGGCTCCTCCTGCCTGTGCACAGGATGGTTCTATTTTACAAAAGTCCCTTTGAAAACAAGAGTAATGGCAGACAGCTTCTAGAAGAAAGTCCCGCGAAGCAGCAGCTGATAATGTATTTCCTTTGAGTGATGAGGCTAATCTTGTTTTGGCAATCTACAGCCTGTCTCGGTGAGCGGGAGACAAAGGCCTCGTGACTAACTCATTTCTCTATGAATCTTCACCTGGGCCTGTGGTGAAGATGGATCTGAACCCGCCTCTCGGCTGACAGGTCGCCTGTTTTGGTAGATAGAAGGACGCTCTGAAATGTGGCCACTCATGTTCTGATACATCTGGAAATAGGTAGAGACAGAGACGGTTACCACCTAATCCAAGACTCACCAGCTGTGTGCCTATAAGGCAAATTACTCAATAAAAATGGCTTTTACAAGCCATTTAAAATTATGAATTTGAGGAAAAAAATTTTTAAGGGGCTGGAGAGATGGCTCAGTGATTAAGAGTACTGCCTGCACTTGCAGAGGACCCCAGTTCAAGTTCCCAGCACCCACATTGTAGCTAACAACTGTCTATAACTCCAGTATCAGGGGATCTAATACCCTTTTCTAGCCTTCGTGGATACTGCATGCATGGGTGCACTTACATACATGTAGGCAAACATAAAAGTAAATTAATCAATTAATTAAAAATAAATCAATAATTTTAATTATGAATTTGGGGGCTGGAGAGATGGCTCAGTGGTTAAGAGCACTTGCTGCTCTTCCAGAGGACCCCAGTTCAGGTTCCCAGCACCCACATCAGATGGTGTACAGCTTTCTGAAACTCCAGCTCCAGGGATCCAATGCCACCTTCTGGCCTCTGTAGCCACCCATACACATACATACATACATACAAGTAAAAAATAAAAATAAATCTTTAAAAGTAAGTAAATAAGATAAAATTATGAATTTGGATAACTTCCACAGTTTTAATGACCACTCATTTTAATGAAAAATAGAAAAAGATGAATTGTTATTTATAGAACTATAATCCTGCCACCACAAACTATCCACATATAAAGAGTAAAGTGACTTCTGTTATCTGGATAACCTTTAGCATTTGCATCACCTCCTCAGACTGCTGTACTGACATAAAACGAACACTTCCCAGCTGTCCTGCCTCTGCTATGGGCTTAATAGGTAGAATTGTCTTTCATTTCTTTTCCTTCTTCTTCCTTCTCCTTTAAAAATTTTATTTTATTTTGTATTTATTCTTATTGTTACATATATGAGTGTTTTTGCCTGTATATAAGTGCACCTGTATCATGCAATGCTTATAGAGGCCAGAAGAAGGCATCAAATCCCTTGGAACTGGAGTTATGGATGGTTATGGCTGCCATGTGGGTGCTGGGAATCGAACCTGGTTCTCTGCAAGAACAGCTAGTGCTCTTAACCACTGAGCCATCTCTCCAATCCCCTTCCTTCTTTTTAAAATAAGGAGCGTTCTAAGAAGCAGTGTTGGGGATGGAACCCAGGGCCTCATGCATGCCAGGCAAGTACTCTACCACTGAGCTATGCTCCAGCCCCAAGAACCATGATCTTTAACTTTTGGGCATATAAATTTGGGGCTCTTTTGGTTTGTTGTTGGTGATATTTCATTTCAGTGCCTTAAGGTTAGTGAATGTGTCCTGTATGATAACAATTTTATTTATTCTGAAATTGTTTCTTTGGTGTGTTTATTAACCCTTTCTATTTTGCATTTTCTATCTCCAAAAATTCCTTCTGTTTTTTCCTTCCTCATTTTGTTGGACTGACTATGTTTATTATGGTCCCAGAACAGAGTTTGGGGTGTAGTTTAGAGCACCCATTCTTAGCACCACAGGAAAAACAAAGAAAGAAAGAAGTGCCCAGCAAAACTGGTAGGTAGGGGCTGACCCTGCTTCCTTCTTTGGACCAGCTCAGGCCTGAGCCCAAGGAAGTGGCATCTTTTTTTTTTCCCACCCACAGGGGCACTCTAATTTGCTTAAAGGAACTACTGTTTTCTGTATGTGCTACACATGGAAATGCCTTAGACACCAGTAGGAAAGGCCAGCAGGAAAAAGGCCTTCCAGCACAGAGGGTCAGGTCAGAGGGAAGGACTGGGATGAAAAGCTGGCTTCCTTCATGATTCATCAGCCCTGGCTACCATCAGTCACAGGCCCCCTGAACACAGAGATGGAGATCTGGACATGCTATGCGTGGGGACACAGAAAGTGAACCTTGAACCAAGCCCAAGATGGTCCCGAGCAAAGTCAAGGGGATCTTGGACTGTGGGCCCTCCACCTGTCTGTGCTGCCTCCACAGCCTTCCTTGTCTCCATCTTTGCCATGTCCTGTGAGTCAGTCATAGGTATTCATTTCCACTCATTTTCCCTGCTTTGAACCTTATTTAAATGATTCTGTCAGCCTGAAATACCCTATTCAGCTTCTATTAGTCAATAGCCAAAATGTTCCTCCCTCTTCACAGCCTTGCTCAGATGAGATCTCATATACCCAAGCCATACCTAACATACAGAGGAGCCCACTACTTAATATATACCCAAGCACTACCTAACACATGTCCAAGTCTATTACCTAACATCTACCTAAGCCCACTACCCAACATAGATTCAAACCACTATCTAACATATACCAAAGCCTACTACCTAGCATCTACCCAAGCCCATTACCCAAAAGTGAACATCGGCCAGTCCCTCTCAGCTCCCCCAGTTCATTCCGTGTTTCTGTATCTGTTCTTCTACTTCTCTCACAGTATTGTTAACTGCTTAAGGAGCTCATCTGCCCAACAGCACATTAAATTCCTTCAGGGCTTTCCATTTCCAAGTCTTGTGACCCAATTCCCTGGCAATAATAACTCAGCTTCTATATGTGGTTTTTTAAAAAAAATCTCAATAGGAGGAAAGGACACACACCATTAAAAGAGGTCTATAGAGAAAACTGAAAGTTGAAAATGGAGTCAACTATTCACACACCAGACAATTCATTTAATAAATCGGGGTTTTACTTTATGAGACAGGGTCTTTCTATGTGGCCTAGGTTGCTTATGAACTCATGATATTTCTACCTTGGTCTCCCAAGTGCTGCAGATACAGAATTTGGCGCCATGCTAAGCTCAAGTTTACATTTAACTGACATTTAAACATTTTTATTTAATCTCTAAGTCCTGGAGCCTGGAGTCATGACTGCCTGTGGAGTGGAGGCTGCCTGGCCTTGTTGGGATTTGGAGTCCTGTCATCAGTGTCCAGATCTGACAAGTGTACCTCTCACCACTCAACAAAGAAACATTTTTTTTTTACAACAGATGGAGACTATTGCAAAGTTCCACAACTGGTTAAACACACAGAGTAAGTGACTGTGAGGTGCCCTGCCCTAAGTGGTACATCTCCAATGTAACCCCTACACCTAAGGCTCAGGGAACATCTCAGAAGAGGGTAATGGAAAGAACGTAAGAGCCAGAAGGACAAGCTAGTTGATGCATTCTAGATATGACAGGGAAGCTGCACCAACGAAATCTCCACAGTGTGGAAGTCTAACGAGATCTGTATGACAGAAGTAGTTGACATGCCAAGGTGGATGGGGAAAATGTCACGGGGTCCCACCTCAAGATGAAGAGCTACAGGCAATTAGTGGATGCTGAAGGAGGGAGAATCCATTTTTCCCACAGACTAGCTCCCTGAGAGAGAACGCCTCTAATTTCAAGCCCTAAACCCAGGTACACATGAGCACGACTAAATGGACTCAGTGCGATTATGTATATAGTCCTCATATATGCATATATTAACATCTGTATATATGTAACAATAATAAAGATGAGAACAAGAAATTGAGAGTGAGTGGGGGCAAAAGAGGCATTGGTGGGGGACTGGCATGGATGGAAATAATGCACAGACGATACTCATGTATGAAATTCTGAAAAAGAAAAAAATTATTTGTGTGTGTGTGCAAGATATGTGTAGACATGTATGCCATAGCACATGTGTGGGGCTCAGAGGACAGCTTTGTAGAGTTAGTTCTATTCTTCCACATTTACATAGGTTCAGGTGATTGAACTAGGCCATCAGCCAGCCTCATGTGGCAAGAACCTTTCCCCACTGAACCATCTTGCTGGCCTCTTAACTAGCATTTTATGAGTAAACACTAACTTTTCTGTGTGAGGTGAGTCACATCCATTGTCTTATTTATTCCACCTTATATTTCCACAAAGGTCTGTTAATCTCATATTTAGATCAGGAAACTGAGACTGTCTCCTCCCTCTACAAAAGACTAAATGAGAACCCAGTCATGAGATGTAAGTGATGGAGGCAGCATCTGAATCTGGGTTTTGAGAGTTCAGGGGTCCATCCTTGGTTCACTTGATCTGGGACAGCGCCACTGTACTGCCTGTGCTGAGGGGGGAGTTAGCAAGGTAATCCCAAGTTCCCACAGCTCAAGGATCATCTAGTTTTGCAACCTATTTTACAGATGAGCACACTGAGGCCAGAGAGGTAAAGAGACTTGCTGTCAGACACATCTATTAGGGGTGGATCAGCAGAACTGGAGTGAGTTCTCACAGCTCCAGGCCAGAGCACTTACCAGTCTCCATATCCCCTGTCCCATGCCCAATGCTTACATTTTCTGTTGCATTAGAAAAGGTCAGTGGCTTTTGGAGGGACTGAGGCTTATTTACTTGTTTAGTCCTCTACACTGTACCCTTAAGAGTCTTTAATTTCTTAATCAGTTGGGTAAAATCTTCAGGAAACTTCTTTTTTCCTAAAAACACATCAATAAATAGGCCTTACCCTATACAACTCTCAAAGGGCAATCTAGACCAATTACGGTGAAGACAACTTGGCATAAATGGATCTGAGGACGTTAGCACCAGTACCATGACTTGCCTGTTCCCTGTATACCTACAATCATGAGTCTGAGTCGCTACTTACCGCTTCTTCTGCATCTTCCAGCTGACATCCTAAAAATGAAGTCAGGTTAGGGAAGGATGGCCGCTTCCTTGAGTCAAAAGCCCAGCAGGATTGCATTATAAAGTATCTGTAAAAGCAACGGAACAAGAACCAAGTGGAGAAACGAATGGAGCCAAATGGGCACTGGCCATACCTCAAAGCAGCATCTGCCCTGTGGGGCAGCTTGTTACACTGTGGTTTTTTTAAAAAAATATTTTATTATTATTATTTTTTAATGTTTATTTATTGTTTTTATTTTATGTGTATGCGTGTATTGCCTACATGTAGGTAAGTGCACCCATATCATGCAATGCCCGCAGAGGTCAGAAGAGGCTGTCAGATTCCCTGGGACTGGAGTTACGGACAGTTGTTAGCTGCCATATGGGTGCTGGGATTTGAACCTGGGTCTTCTGTAAGAACAACCAGTGTTCTTAACCACTGAGCCATCTCTCCAGCCCCCACAAATATATTTTATCATTATTTTTATTTTATGTGTATGAGTGTATTGCCTGCATGTATGTAAGTGCCCTTGGAGGTCAGAAGAAAGTGTCAGGCTGGGTGGGCATGGTGGTGCATGCCTTTAATCCCAGCACTTGGGAGGCAGAGGCAGAGGCAGAGGCAGGCCGATCTCTGTGAGTTCAAGCCCAGCCTGGTCTACATAGCAAGTTCTAGGTCAGCCTGGGCTACAGGAAGACTGAATCCACAGACTGGGCTACAGAAAGAGTGAATATAAAAAAGACAGAGAGAGAGAGAGAGAGAGAGAGAGAGAGAGAGAGAGAGAGAGAGAGTTGGATCCCCTGGAACTGGAGTTATGGATGGTTGTTAGCTACCATGTGGGTACTGAGAATGGATCCTGGGTCCTCTGCAATAGCAGTCAGTGCTTTTAATCCCTGAGCCATCTCTCCTTATGCTGTCTGCTTTATCAGAAGCACTGCACTAGAATGTGCACTATATCAGAAGGAGAATTAGATGATGTGCAGAAGTGGATGCAAAGGAAGATGCTGCAGGAGGTGACCGTCAGATTCTTACAGATCCTGAATCAAAGGCACTAAGTAGGGCCTCTTAGGACAGGCAAAGTTCAGTTTGGTTCAGAAACCCTGAAGCAAAAGAGATTTTTCTCTGCTGCCTGCCTGCCTTTCTTTCTCCCCTCCTTCTTCCCTCCTTCCTACCTTCCCTCCCTCTTCTTTCCCTCCAATCCCTCCCGCCCTCCCTCCCTTCCTTCCATCCTTCCCTCCTTTCATTCCTCCCTCCCTCCCATCCTCTCTCTCCTTCCTTTCCTCCCTTTTACCTCCTCTCTCCCTTTCCTTTTTCCTCCCCTCCCCTCCTTTCCCCTCCCCTCCCCTCCCCTTTCTTTTTCTCCCTTTTGAGTCTTGCTACATAGCCCAGGGTAACCTACTGCTAACCTCTGAAGTACTGGAATTACAGGCAAGTTGTCCCTATACCCTTCTGCTTTCCCTACTTTTTAAGGAAGAAGCAACTGAGCTTAGCATTCATTAAAGAAGGTTTTTGTGTTGTTGGGTTTTTTTTCTTTTTTTCTTTTTTTTTTTTTTAACCTTTTCTGATCATACATTTGGAAGAGTTATAGCACACTATAGATTTCTGATTTCAACCAACCTCCATCTGTACTTACATTTCTTCTGTAGCATAGAAGGGCTGATCCATTTTAAAGCCGCTCTGAATCAGTTTGTAGAAGTTCGCATCGACAGGAATGCCAGGGTAAGGATTCACACCTGAGAAAAACAGGGACTCAGGCGGGCTGTGCTGGCGTGTTTTTCATGTTTGGGGGCTGCAAGTGGGTTAAAAAGTCCCAAAGCCTCCTAACAAGTTACAGACAGTGGGGAAGACAGATTTCTGGACACCGGCAAACAACATATACAACTGCAAGACCAGAACCCTTGGGAACAATTGCATGGCGTTTTACCCACCCTCTGACTTGGAAGGCAAAGCGGTTAGGGAGGGGTGCAGAAGGAGTTGGGGGCACAAAGCCCAGAGCCCAGGGGGGCCTGCAATGTGGCAAACATACCAAGTGAGAATATCTCCCAGAGCAGTACTCCATACGACCAGACATCACTCTTAATTGTGTAGATCCCCTCAAACAAGCTCTCCGGCGCCATCCATTTCACAGGCAGCCGCGCCTGCAGAAGAGCCAGAGAGAGGGTCATGAAGTCTCCTCGAGCATACTCATGTTTTGTTTTTTGTTTTTTGTTTTTTTTAAGATGATGACATTTGTTATCTTCCTAAGGCCACCCTTCATGCTTAATTGAAATAGCCCATTCCTCGAGTGGAAGCTTTTCACTTCCAAGTTAACATTCTAACAGACATAATGCACTCCTTTAAGAGTCTTCTGGAACCCAGGGTTGCCCTTAGAACAGGCAAGTGTAGCAGAACTCCTTTCCTTCAACGAAGAGTTCGTCAGCTGCTCCGAGGTAAGTGGGCGGAGCGTTTCTCAGAACTCAGGTTGAAGTGCATCCTCCAGGATGTGGCTTCCGGACCTACGTCATCGCTTTCAGAAATGACACTAGCTGGTCTCTGTGGCTTGAAAATTTTCCAGTAGTATGAAATAGGGGTCTGATTTAGAAAGCCCAGCCCCTGATTTAAATCAAGACAGGGTGGTTAGTTCCCAAGGCACAGGGTTTTGTTCTGATTTTTGTTTCAGGACTTTATTAGCATATTTAATCTGCCAGGTAAAATCAGAGCCCCAGAAAGGAGTCCTCTTTTAAATCCTATGCAAATAGAGTTGCTGAATGAATCAAGTGGGCCCGTCTGGGTCACCTGACTCATGAATAGAAGGTTCTGAATGGAATTCACCTTCCCATAGGAGATGGGCGGGAACACACATAACCATGCAGAGTAGTTGACATATTAGGACTTCAGTTATAATGACCAAGAGCAAATTTTAAGCCAACGAGTATTTGGTTCTAGCGTGTACTGATTAATTTGATTTTTTACATTTACTGGACGTTTACCCTCAACACAGGGCCTTGGCATTGAGTTTACTGGTTTATTCCATGAACCTAGGAAGTAAATGAAAAGCCTTTTGGGAAATGTGGCTGTTGTGGACTCACACTTCCTGGTCACATCCACATGCTGTGTAACCATGAACAAGTTACTTTTCTTTGCCTCAATTTCCTCATTTACAAAGTAGGTACTTTGATAACTAAATGAGTTAATATATGTAAAACCCCAAGCAAGTGCTGAGCTCCTCAGAAGAAACATATCAATAGTGGCTGCTGTTATTATTTCACACATAGAATAATGCCAAGAGAAATCCCAAAAATGAATAAGCAAAAAGAAGCAGATTAGGGGATTAAGCCCAGGTGTTGTAATTCTGTCTTTCCCCTTAATTTGGGGGTTTAAACCAAGAGCCTCATACATGCTAAGCTAGAGCTCTATCACTGAGCTACATCCTCACCCCCTTAGATAACTTTCTTATTTGCTTTCTCCCCCCTGCATTCCTTTCTTCCTTCTTTCTTTCTTTTTCTTTCTCTCTCTCTTTCTTTCTCTCTCTCTCTCTCTCTCTCTCTCTCTCTCTCTCTCTCTCTCTCTTTCTTGTTTTGTAGCCCTGGCTGGTCTGGGACTTGCTATATAGACCAGGCTGGCCTGGAACTCACAAAGATCTACCTGCCTCTGCCTCCTGAGTGCTGGGATTAAAGACACATGCCACCATACCCTGGCTCTTTCTTTTTAACAAGTAAGTTCAGTCATGTTTTAAGTCTTCCTGTACTAATGGGATAACAAATATTCATTAATGACTAACCACTATGCCCTTCAAATTTGATAGTATTTGTGCATTGCATATTTTGAAAAATGCCTGTTGTGCCTTCGGTTTCTCTCGATTGGAAACAACTCAACAGCTACTTTATAGCTAAGGAAACTCAAATAAGTGCAAGTAATGACATTTTTTAAAGTGAAGACCGCACACTTAAGCCCTAATGGATCTATTCTGAGTCGCTAGTTCAGGGATAGATGTGTGGCTATTTTGCTTTTATTAAGCTGCAGAAAAATCTTTTAAGTCTAAATAAGCAAAGTACAGGAACAGTTTTTCTTTGTGTTACTATAAATCAAAAATGCATTACACTGAGTGCAGATGTTTCCCGTAAGCCTAACAAAACACAAAAGACAGCTCACATTGCCTCTGACAACGTAGCTGGAGTCACTCAGGATATCTCGGGCTAGTCCAAAGTCACAGATCTTCACCACCTTCCCATGGGTGACCAGCACATTCCTGGCTGCCAGGTCTCTGTGAACACACTGGAAGAGAGAAATCAGACTGTCATTGACATGATGTATGCCATCACAGAGCAACATCTCTTCTAGTTCACATTCATAGTAACAGATGACAGTGGGTAGACCGTGAGCAGTCATCTTGCCTGTCAGAAAACTCAGCGGCCAATTCCTCAGCTACCTAGGCTGCTGTCATTTGATCCCCCTGGACCACATAGAGAGATCCTATCTCTAAATAAATATCAAAGAAGGTATTCAGAAGAAAACCAAAAATGAGTGTGGTGGGCCAGAGGGATGGCTCTTGGGCAAAACATTTGCCATGCAAGCCAGACTACCTGGGTTTCATCTTCACATCTCATGGCAGGAGAGAACTGACTCCCCAGAGTTGTCCTCTGACCTCCACATGCTGTGGTATGTGTGTCCCTCCCCCATTAACAATAAATGCAATTAAAAAAAAATTTTTTTTTAAAGAGGGGTTTGATCTGGTTGTGGTGGCACACACCTTTAATCCCAGCACTTAGGAGGTAGAGGCAGGTAGATCTCTGTGAGTTTGAGATCAGCCTGGTCTACATATCTAGTTCCAGGTCAGCTGGGGCTACAGGTAGATCCTGTCTCAAAAAGACAAAAAAAAAAAAAAAAAAAAAAAAAAAAAAAAAAGGAGGGGGCTGGAGAGATGGCAGTGGTTAATGACCATGTACTGCTATAGCAGAGGACCTGAGTTTGATTCCCAACATCCACACTAAGGCTCTCAACCATCTGTAACTTCAGTTCCAGGGACTTTGGCACTTTCTTTGACCCTTACATCCCCCTTACATCCTCTATCCAGACAGCTCAGTCCAACCTAGGAATGCAACCATCAGTACTCAAACTTTGATTTTTTTCAACCCAAATATTTCTTCTGTGCTCCAGATAGGCATGGCTTGTACCTGCTTCACTAAGCCCTACTCTATCTAGCACCAACATTCTATAGATCTAAGTTATTACCTTTATCTGAACATTTCCCTCCTGACCCACACGACCTACCCATCCCATGTTTCCTGCTGGTTTTCCTTGCTCATCAAAGATCTGCCCCAGCCCCAGAATGAATCTTCAGCTGAAGCCTTTTCTTCCCTGTCCCTCCCTGGGCAGAGCTGTCATTCATATCCCTTCCTGGGGTTCCCAAGCTTACTTCAATGATAGTATTTATCATGGGATCCTCATCTGATTTCATGTATGCTTGTTTTTCCCCGTCAACATAAAATCTGTGGGCCCAGAAGTCACATCCTCACTGTGTCTCTGCCCCGGTACAGGGTCAGCATGGAGCCACACACAAATGTATGATGGAGTCACAGAGCCAGAGAACAGTGGCGGGGGGGAGCAGGATGGACACAGTGCCAGGCATGACGCAGAGGGGAAGGCCTGCAGCAAAGGCAAACAGGTCTAAAAATTGGACATTCTTCAAAGGTTCATTTAAAAAAAAATTTTATATTTCCTTTATTATTTTTATTTTATGTGTATGTGTGTATTGCCTGCGTGTAGGTAAGTGCACCCGTGTTGTGCAATGCCCTCAGAGGACAAAAGAGGCTGTTGGATCCCCTGGAACTGAAGTTACAGACAGTTGTTAGCTGCCCTGTGGGTGCTGGGATTCGAACCTGGGTCTTCTGCAAGGACAACCAGTGTTCTTAACCACTGAGCCATCTCTCCATCCCCCAAAGGTTCATTTTTATAACAAGTCTAGGAGGGAAAAAACCCACTGGTACTCTTGACCACCAACTGGGAATACAGACATCCCTCAACTTACTGTTGGGTTTCCCCTCCTTATCAGCCATTGTAAGTTGAAAACATGCGAAAATGCTCCAAATGATCTAACTATTGGCCACTGTGTAGCTGATTCCTCTTGTGGTCACAGGGCTAACCAGGAGCTGCAGTCATTACCACTGCCCAACATCATGAGTGAGGACTGGACTAAATATCACTAGCCCAGGGAAAGCATAAATTCAAAATCTCAAGTCCTGTTTCTATTAAATGTGTGTGGCTCTTGCACCACTAAAGTTGAACATCTTAAGTGGGACCACAGAAGGTGAGGGCTGTCTGTACTGGCTTCACTATGGGTAGCAGACTGGGCCACATGACCAAGGTAGATATTCTATCACATCTTTATAAAGCACTACTGTCCATGTGTAGGTGAACTATCAATAAAGAATAAGGTAGGCAAGAAGCTCCAGGGAAGGAAACCCCAAAGAGCATCAAGAGACAACGAAGAGTGTACCTCAGATATGCAAGATGGGAAAATAGTGCTGAGACAGTAATTTTATTGTTGTTATTGTTTGTTTTTGAGATGAGTAGATAGATGAGTCTCTCTGCAGTCCCAACTGGCCCAGGCTGGCCTCGATCACACAGAGATCCACCTGCCTCTACCTCCCAAGTGCTGGGATTAAAGGCATGCATCACCGCACTTGCAAGATAGTACTTTTACAGTGGAAGAAAATACAATTGGACGCATTGTTCCACAGTCAAGGAGAAAAGCAGCAGATGGAAGGCTGGAGGAGGAAGAGCAGAAGAAAGTAAGAGACTTAAGGACAAAAGGGAGGAAGAAGTTTGGAAATAAAGAGAAAAGAATGGAAGGCGAAGGAGTCCAGGGAACATCACCCCAAAATCCAGTGCCCCCAGAACACTGGTTATCTGAAGTTAGGCATTTGGAAAGAGCAGGTGTTAGATGAGGCTTTTCTCTGCAGTCCCTTGTCCTCCTGAGGACCAAATCTGCCAGTGGGGGGTCACGTGGCCTTCAATCTTACTAAAATGTCATTAGCTAAGGATAATCAAATTCATCTCACAGACAAACCTGAGAATCAAACAGTACACCCAGAGCCCAGAGGAGCTTTGTCCCAAACCATTGTCTGTTCTTTTTCATTTTATTATTTTTGTTTTTTGCGGTGCTGAGAATTGAACCCAGGGCCTCAGGCATGCTATAAGAGTGCTCTATTACTGGGCTACATCCTGAGCCTCACTGTTTTCCCTTCAGGCCCACTTATTCCTCATAAAATCATTTCTACCCCTCTAAAATAGCCCACACCCTCCTGATGAAGAGAATTTGTAAGCTTCAACAGCCTAGCCCTTCTCTGAGTTTCATATTTTGTGTGGAATACACACAAACACACACATGTAAAACAGTTGTATGCTTTTCCTCCTGCTAATCTGTCTACTACCACTTCACTTTAGCAGACTTAAAGACTCAAACCTTTGGCGTGGGGGATAGACTCCCTTTTCGTGACAAGGGAAGAAAATGAAAGGAAAGAGCCTGAGAAACAGCTTTGGTTGCTTATAATGTGAAATCGCGAGAACGGCAAGACTGAGAAAAGACTGACAGAAAGGATGCGACATGGAGACCGTGGTTCTAGGCAGCTCCGACAGCCTTGCTGCCACAGCCCTGTGGATAAGGGGCTAGCAACTGAGAAGGCAAGGGGTCTACAGTGCCATGGCTAACCCATAGCACATGGTGCAGGCTACGTGTGCCCAGGTTGGCTGGCTAGGTAAGCGGAGCTGACCAAGCTTGGGCTTCCATGCACCCCCTGAATTCAGATGCTCTATCCAGGGCACAGCCAGAATCACTATCCAAGCAGGGCTGACAACACTGCATTTGTTTCCACCAGGGATTTCCATGGCCTCCCTATCTTGAGCTTCTTCCCTCAGTGTTCAAGGGACTTTGGTTCTAGCAAGGAATTCTGGGACTTTATGCTACAAAAATTACATTCTGTGTACAAAAGTGTTAAAATAAGCAAGAGAAAATATAAACATAACTCTTTTTCATAATTATATATAAGCATATGTCTTTTTAAAAACAATTATTTATACTTTTTATTCATTTTTCTTCTCTTTCAAAAATGCCAGGTATGGTAGCTCATGCCTTTAATACCAGCAACTCAGGAGGCAGAGGCAGGCGGATCTCTAGAGATGAAGGCCAGTCTGGTCTGCGAAGTGAGTTCCAGGCCAGCTGGGACTTCAGGAAGACTCTGTTCCTCCTCAAAAAAAAGAAAAGAGCTTACCGACTTAAATTCCAGAAATTCCATTCCTTTGGCAACTTGATACGCAAAGCAAAGAAGATCTTCAAATGTAAGCACATTCAAATCTTCTTCTTCTTCTAACCTTTTTTGGTTTTCATACTCAATCTCATCTGCAAAATATAGTCAGTCTTGACTTTTCCCCAAGTACTAAGAAGTTGCCTTATTAAACTTCTATGAGAAAGTTATTAAACTGACAGGAAAGGGGGTTGAATAAAATTTATACATGATCTTTGGTTTGAATGAGCTCCTGCACTAGGCTAGACAGACCAAATCAAAATGGTGTCATCCACGCTAATGGTTCACAATATAAAGAGAAAGAATTATCTGACCTTCTGAGAAATCAGAAGTAACCACCAAACTTACCTGCATGCATGTAAATGCACCTGTGTTGTGCAACACCCATGGAGATCAGAAGAGGGAATTGGATCCCCTGGAACTGGAGTTACAGATGGTTGTTAGCCATCACGTGACTGCTGAGAACTGAACCCAGGTCCTCTGCAAGAGCAACCAGTGCTCTTAAACACTGAATCATCTCCCCAGTTCCTTTGCTTCAATTTTTT
>NW_008360317.1:7812823-7816812 GCF_000622305.1 Nannospalax galili | reverse complement strand
TAAACTCCAAAAACTTCCCCGTTTTCTTTTTTTCCTTTTTTTTTTTTTTTTTTTTTTTTTTTTTAAAAAAACCCTTTTCTGTCAATAAAACCCGCCTCTTCTCAGTCTGAACACTGATTCTATTTTCTGGAATGAAGCGCTGCTCAATTCTAGACTCACCAATAGAGCCAATGAAGATCTGGAAAATTGTTGTAATTTTGTCTTTTGGCAGGTGCTAGGTGCACACATGAAGGTGTCACACTGTTTTCCTGACAGTGCTGGAGCCAGCTTGCACTGAGTGGTGCAGCCCTGTCTCAGTCACACAAATTCCTTCTGGAGATAAATTCCCTATGTAATGGTTTGTTGGTTTCCCAGGCTGACAAAGCTCCCCCACTCCAAATTGTGAGTAATTTTATTGATGAATTTTCTTATTCATTCAATGGATGTTTGTGTCCCTCCAAAATTCCTATTTAAAAATCCTAACTCTCAAGGGGCTGGAGAGATGGGTCAATGATTAAGGGTACTGGCTGCTCTTTCAGTCGACCTGGGTTCAGTTCTCAGCACCCACATAGCAACTCACAACTGCTTGTAATTCCAGTTCCAGGTGATCTGATGCTCTTTTCTGGCCTCCATGGGCATCAGACACACATGTGGTACACTTATTATAGCCATGTAGGCAAAACACTCATACAATTAAAAAAACGTTTAAAAATCCTAATTCCCAACTGATAGTTTTAGGAAATGGGATTTGTGTGAAGGGGTCGGGTGGTAAGAATGGAGCCCACATAAAAGGAATTAATGTCTATAAAAAGAGAGAAGAGGGGCCAGGCATGGTGGTGCATGCCTTTAGTCCCAGCACTTGAGAGGCAGAGGCAGGGTGATCTCTGTGAGATTGAGACCAGCATGGTCTACATAGTGAGTTCCAGGCCAGCTGTGGCCACAGGGAGACCCTGTCTCAAAAAACCAAATGGGGGAGTATCTGGTAATATGACTCAGCAGGTAAAAGTGCTTGCTGCCAAGATTGAAGACCTGAGTTCAATCCCTGGAACCACATGGTAGAAGGAGAGAACAGACTCCTGAAACTTGTCCTCTGGCCTCTCTGTCCTGCAACAAACAGTAAATTAATAAATAAATGTGAAAAAAAAATGTTTTTAAGAAAGAAGAAAGCTGGGGCTGGAGAGGTTGCTCAACAGTTAAAAGCACTGACTGTTCTTTCAGAGAACCCTGGTTCAAATCCCAGTACCCACATGGTGGCTAACAACCATCTGTAACTCCAGTTCCATGGGCTCTAATGCTCTCTTCTGTCCTCCACAGGCACTGCACAATATGGGTGCACTTACATACATGCAGGCATAACACCTATACACATGAAAATAAATAAATAACTTTTTTAAAAAAGAGAGAAGAAAGCTTTTCTCTCTCCTTTGTGTGAGGGCTGAGAACACAGAAGGAAAACCACCTGTATGCCAGGAAGTGAGCCTCAGCCACACCTTAACCTTGATTTACTAGCCTCTAGAACTGTGTTTAAGACACCTATCTAAAGCAATCTGAGCAATGGATACTGATTAAGAATTCTTCTCTTTGTTGCTACATATATAGAAAGAGACTCAAATAATGTGGAAAAGGAGAAAAATTGAAACTAAGACATTTTTCTATACAAAATTAAATAATGATGTCAACACTGTGTTCTTTCCCTGCTGTGACTCTGGGGCCATAGGAAGAGCAAGGGAGATGTTTCATCCTATAGTCAACCTGACAGCTACGGTCCAATGCTACTGACAAGTAGCCCAGAGAAGGAGCTCCAGCAGAGGTTTTGATAGACCATCCCTCCTCTGCCTCACACTAGGCAAACCTGTCACTGTGGGGAAAAAAAAAGAACAGTAATTGAATGTCTACCATATGTTATGAACTGCATTTTGTACTTCATGCTCCTCTGTTTGTTCCTTCTCACAGTCCTATGAGGAAAGTGTTATTGGGCCCATTTTATAAATGAGAATTGGTAACTCAGATGTCTAAATAACTTGTCCAAAGCCCTCTAGTCTGAAAGAGCCAGAAATTAATCCAACTCTGATTCTAGAAATCACTATCTTTTCTATTTATCAGGTAAACACGGCTCTGATTAGTATATGACTTTAAAAAAAAAAAAAACTGACCAAATAAAATAGTCTTCAGGGTTTATTAGTTGACCACTGACATGAAATTCACAACTGTTGGCTTCTGACTTTCCAAGCAAGTGTGCATTAGTAAAGCCTGTCATTGGCATTAGCAAAGACAACAATGCTTCTCCCTCTGGCAAGATGGCTCAGCAAGTAAAAGCGCTTGCCACTAAGTCTGAAAATTTGAGTTTGATTCCTGGTACCCACATGGTAGAGAGAGAACCTATTCTTGAAAGTTGTCCTCTGACCTTCACAGGGGTGCCATGACACAAGTACACTAACACACATACACACACAAAATAAATAAACAAACAGATTGATATAGATAGATCAGTAAGTAAATGTAGTATGAAGCTTAAAAAATAGTTGAGATGGCTCAGAGGTTAAGAACACTTGCTGTTCTTCCAGAAGACCCAGGTTCAATTCCCAGCACCCACATGGCAGCTAACAACTGTCTGTAACTCCAGTTCCAGGGGATCCGATGCCCTCTCTGGCCTCCAAGGACTTTGCACAGCATGGGCACACTTACCTACATGCAGACAATACATTCATACACATAAAATAAATAAATAAAAAAAATATAAATACATTATATATATATATATATATATAATAGGTGCTATGGAACGCTTAGATCCATTTTTAAAGTGCTAATAATTTGAACAAAATATTACCTTCAGAATGAATTGAGTTCCCATTGAACCTTGAGATCTGATCCAAGTCCTGGTGTATTTGAGCTTCTCTTGAACCAGGCATACTATTAAAAAGAAATTTGTTCATTATTTAAATTGTTCTTCTGAGAAGACATTTTATTTAAAAAATACAATTCACCAGGGCTGGAGAGATGGCTCAGCAGTTAAGAGCACTGCTTGTTCTTGCAGAAGACCCGGGTTCGAATCCCAGCACCCACATGGCAGCTAACAACTCTCTGAACTCCAGTTCCAGGGAATCCGACAGCCTCTTCTGACCTCTGCTAGCATTGCACAACATGGGTACATTTACCTACATGCAGGCAATATACACATATGCATAAAATAAAAATAATAAATAAAAAATTTAAAAAGTACAATTCACTGGAGGAATCGAGCCATATTGCCAACCTGTCAATGGTACACTGTGCACATTGAAAACACCTGTATGACAGGTGCAGGTTTAACCAGGATAAGAGAAATCCATCAGTTAGTCACTGCCTCACCGTGAGCTGAGTACATAACACAGAAATTTGACTTGGCGAGATAAATAATTTGCTGTATCATAGCATTTATAAAGAGTGGACTCAAGAGTTATACCTCATTTTTTTGGTCCTAAACTCAAACCCTTTCCCCTTTATAAGCTCATACAATACAAATCTATAGAGAGCTGGTGTTTTACAATTCTTTTTTATTTGATCTTTGGGTTTTTGTGGTGCTGAGGATGGACCCAGGGCCTCAAGCATGCTGGGCAGATGCTCTGCCGCTGAGCTGCACCTCTCACCATCCTCTTTTCAAGTCTGCTTTTGTAAAGCTCATTTCCTTTGAAATGAACAAATAGTTATAACAGATTTCTCCTTTAAAGTATCTCATCCAGAGGCCTATACCAATTCTAAATAGGTCATGATCCAATATTTTCCAACTCGAGTTTATCCCAATTTATAGTTCCCTTTAGCTTTGCAAAACGGCTTACTGCTTTCAGCATACAAATATTCCAAAATGAGATGCTAGGGTATTTCATACCCCAATGACCAAAATGAATCAAAGGAGCAAATTATTGGTCACACACATCTGTGTTAGGATCGACTCTCTCTCTGTTCTAGAATATGCATGGAAGGCTGGACAGTAGCTCAGTTGTAGAAGATGTGTTTAGCATGCATTAGGC
>NW_008360317.1:7805229-7812578 GCF_000622305.1 Nannospalax galili | reverse complement strand
CTCTCTCTCTCTCTCACACACACACACACACACACACACACACACCCTACATCATTTTTGTGTGCAAAGAAAACAAGAAAGAAGAAAGGAAAGAAACATTTGCATGGCATTGTAGGATTTTCTCAGTTTTGTAGTGTAAACTGAGAAATGAGAGTAAAGGTGTGGAAGTCACATGCCCAGACATGCATGGGGACCTCCATGGGGCCTCGTGGTTTCAAGATGCTGTGTCTCTAAGAGATTGAAAGCCAAAGGCCTGTACTGAAACTTGTATTCTAGTGGACAAAACTGGAAATCTCAAACACATTTCCCAAAGGTCCCAGAAAAGGTGAAAGTCTTTGACAAATTTGCCCTCAGAAGAAGGGAGAGCTCAGTTCCACAGGGAAATGGGAATGTGCTGGGATGAAAGAGTTGTTCTACCAGAATGCCTGTTCAGAGACGCTAGAAGCCGCAAGGCTGAGGAGGAGCCTGCCACCAAACTCCTGCAGCCCTCCTTCATGCAGCTAAACCCCTCCCATCAGGACCCACAACTGTTCTGGCTGCTGCTTCGCACAGCTCCCATCACATGCCAGCCGATCCACCTTAACTTTTAAAAATCCACTTCATGAGTTTAGAGCCCTTTTGTGCAACAGTCCCAGGACATAAGGTACCCTCTCTGAACATGGCAAGGGCTTTGGGAGCAGTCCTCATTCTTTCTTTGTAGTCTTTTGTACTAGACTAAACAACCTGAAAGAATGAATGGTACACCATGTCCAAAATGAAATGTTCATCTAAGGTGACTTTTAGAGGTACCTGTAACCGAAAGCACAGAAAGGTCTTCTTGTTCCAACTTCAAAGGGAAACTAGTCATGCCCCTTGTCTTTGGGGTGCATTTCAATGAAGGAACCACCCTAGTGGATGCAGATTGTAGTGAATCCTACAGATAGTGTTTTCCTATATACACACATATCTATGGTAAAGCTTCATTTATAAATCAGACATAGTAACAGAAGAGCAACAACTAATAATAAAATAGAACAACTATGATAGAATTATTTAAAACTTATAAATTGTTTATTTCTGGGCTTTTCTATTTTCTATTTTTGGATCATGGTTTCCTGTGGTTAACCGAATCTTTATTAAGTAAAACAAGAGCTAACTGGGCAGAACTTCACCGCACACATAAATGACTACTCTAGGTCTTAGATCACAGACCATACAGTGCTTGTAGAAACTGGTCAGCAAGGATGTTCAGTGATCATACTGTCTGTGTCCATGTCCTTTGACATAGAATTATAAAGCCCTGCCCCGGTCTCTTACCTGGGATTTGGATGTGATTGGAAAGTGGGATAAAAGCTGAAATTATGCTCCTTGAAAATCTCTGTCCACGTCCTGTGAAATTTTTCTCTTTTACTTCTTAGGTAATTGAGAAGGTCACCATAGCAACAGTACTCAAAAATCAAGTAAACCGGTCCTGAAACAGTTATAGTTTTAGTTATAGGTATACAAACCCTGATTTTTTTTTCAGAATTTTATGTATCATGACATAGTCCATGGGAGATCAGTTCTCCCCCAACTGTGGGAAAGTACTTTTGGTGAGTTGGTATCTTCTTATATTTTAAATTCAATTCCAGTTTTACGCTCAAACTTCTTTGGAAAGCAGCATCTTCTAGCCTTCCTCTTGGTTCTGTACACATGACCTCACCAGTACCAATGAGGGTAGGGACTGAGCACTGCGGCTATCTTTACAACTACATTTAAACCAGTTTTGCAGCCAGGGGAGAAGCTCATATACCACAAAATGTACTCGCAGGACTGTTGTTGCTTTTCAGTAGGTTAGAATTCTGTTATACATCCCCAGAGTAGATTAAAGAAAGAGGCATTATGTTGACCCATCTGATGTATAGAGGGTCCAGTGTCTAATTCCAATGGAACTGCGGGGTGAGAAAAGAGAGTAGAAATGGGAACCAGACCCTCTCTGTCTGCAGGCTGCAGTGTTTTGGACTGAGTGTTCTGGGTGGAAACTACCTGACAGTGTGCACGCTCCCAGCAGGTTCACAATGTTCTCGTGGTGCCCCAGGTGAGTCATCATTTTGAGCTCTGACATGAGTGCCTCTCTTTCAGAACTGTCAGCTTTTTCTGTCAACAGAGGAGCACAGAAAATGTCAGACCCAAGTAATTTTATGTTGTTTTATAAACAACAATTGCCCCAGTTCAGATCACAACTTATATAAATTCAAAATTATAAGACACAGCTGGGTGTGGTGGCACACACCTTTACTCCCAGGACTCAGGAGGCAGAGGCAGGTGGATCTTCTGTGAGTTTATGACCAGCCTGGTTTACATAGTGAGTTAAAAAAAATTAGAGAAAAACACACAGAAATAAAATATACATTTTCAATAATATCTTGTGTTTTAAGACAGAATTTTTAAAAATTGTGTTATAAATGCTGACTGTAAGATCAAAGGCCAAAAATGTCAAAGTGTCAAAAGTATTTGGGAGCTTGTATCTAATCCTTAAAAGATTTTAGGGTTACCTCTTCAGAGGGGGGAATGTTGGAGGGGAAGGAGTGGGCATGGATTTGATTAAAACACCTTATATGCATGTATGAAATTCTCAATAAAGTTTTTGTAAAAGTTAAAAAAAAGAATATTCCTTTCTACTAGACTTTCTCCTACTTTTAGAAATAAAACTCCTCCCCTCTGGCTCTAAGAGGCAAACAAAATAATAGCACATGATTTTTCTAGTAGTAGAAGCTAACAGAGTTGCTGAAGGGAGAAACATACTTTAAAAAATATTCCTTTTCATTTTATATATATGTATATGCACCATGTGCAAGCAGTGCTCACAGAGGCCAGAGGAAAGTGCCAGACACCCTGGAACTGGAATTGCAGATGGTCCTCTGCAAGAGTAATAAGTGCTCTTGTCCACTGAACCATTTCTCTGTGGACTTGCCGCTGGACAGCCTAGATTTCTCCAGATCCACTTTTTTTTACTTTGACTCAGATTTATTCAATTCATAGAAAGACAAGAATTGGAGCTTCACCAAGCATCGTTGGCTCCAACATGTGGTCCTCAGGTTTAGAACCTTCCATTTGTCAGTAAGTCCAATGGGAGGAGGTTGGAGAAGACTAATTGAAGTTCTCAAGGGAGTGGAGCTGTAAGTGCCAAGTAGGCCAGCACATACTGGATAGCCAAAGCAATCTCTTTCTGGAGAGAAGTCAAACGGCATGGCAAATTGTGCTCATAACCACTTGGAAGCAAGTACAAGGGCAGTTGCTGAGGAACTTGAAGTGCTCCTGTCTCTGAGGCTGATGTGTAGCTGCTCAGGGCACTCTGACCCTGGTGATTTTGAAAGTCCCAGGGACAAGGGTAGTCTTTATATGGAATTCCTACCCCAGGCTCCAGGCACTCAACCTCTGCCAACACATTTTCTTACAGACAGTAACTTTATATTCAATTACGATTTGATTCAGTTTCCAGGCTCTATTATTTTGTTCTGAAAGACATCTTAGCCCTTATGGCGACTTTTCTGGAATGCTGCAATCTTCTCTTTTGATTTTAGTGAGCTCCCAGGGATGTCCTTGTCTCCAAGATGTTGGGTTGGAAGTAATACTCTTGGTTGTGTACATTGGGACCCACTAGAATGTCCCATCTTAAGCTGCTTCATGTTTCACAGGGAACTGTGACTTAATCTATGGCTCATCCCGCATAACTTAAGTAACATCTTGCATTTTATGCTATGCTTAAGGTATCCAAAGCACTTTCATATACCAGCACCTCATTCATTCATTTATTCATTCAACAAGCATCTACTGAGTGCTTACTATGTATAAGGCAATGTGCCAGGCTCTGGGGAATGAAAAATAATTAAATGTAACCCCTGTCTTTCAGGACCTTAGAGTCTCCTGGAGAGGGGAGACAAGGAAAGACAACATTCTATTATAGTCAGCCCACCATATTGTGGGTTTTGTGTTCATTAGATTCAACCCAGATAAAAAATATTCAAGCCAATGCTAGGCGTGGTGGTGTACATCTTTAATCTCAATCCTCAGGAGGGAGAGGCAGGTGGATCTCTGTGAGATTAAGTCCAGACTGGTCTACACAGCGAGTTCCAGGGGGGCTGAGACTAGGGAAACACTGTCAAAAATATAGTCAAGCCAGGTATAGTGGCACACGCCTCTAATCCCAGCACTCAGGAGGCAGAGGTAGGTGGATCTTTGTGAATTTGAGGCTAGCCTGGTCAACATAGCAAATTTGAGGCAAGCCAGGGCTACATAGTGTCTCAAAAAAAAATCAGAAAAATTGTATCTGTACTAAATATCTGGACTTTTTTCTTGTCATTATTATTTTTTAAATATTTTATTTATTATTTTTATTTTATGTGTATGCGTGTACTGCCTGCGTGTGCTGCCTGCATGCAGGTAAGTGCACCCATGTTGTGCAATGCCCACAGAGGACAGAAGAGGCTGTCGGATCCCCTGGAACTGGAGTTACGGACAGTTACTAGCTGCCATGTGGATGCTGGGATTCAAACCCCAGTCTTCTGCAAGAATAACCAGTGTTCTTAACCACTGAGCCATCTCTCCATCCCCTTATTTAAGTAATATAATATAACAACTATTACACTAGTATTTACATTGTATTAGGCATTCGGAGTAGCACATGGCAGATGTGCTGGTTCTTTGCAAACACTGCCATTTGATATAAAGGACTTGATCATCTGAGATTCTGGTATCTGCAAGGAGGGTACTGGAACCAACTTCTCACAGAAACTGAAGGATAATAATAAGATAAAGGTAATGCAGCAAATCACTATGCTGTGGGGGGCACACTAGAGGGATGGGGAATAGTCTGTAGAGACAAGGAGAGGGGTCTAAGTGTGCAAATTAAACCCTGAAAAAAACTAGGAGGAAGCCAAGTGAATCCCCTGGGGTGGAGCTAGACACAGAAAACCACCCCTGTGTCCAAATCATACTGAAGCAGCAGAGTATACAGTATTAAAATAGACTAGCATAGGAAGACACTCACTGCTTTTAGGAGGCTTTGGACTCATGCAGCAGGTTAAACATTAACTGAACAACTCAACAAATGTGTTTATAATTCTGATAGATTCTATGTGAAAAATCTACATTGTACTTAAGTGATTTACTGCAGAAATCTCAATACTGTTTTTAGCGCTAGGGACCAAACTCAGAGCCTCATGCATGCTAAGTATGTATTCTATCACTGAGCTATATCCACAGCCTCCAGGGCTTGATCTTGTCTGTGGTGTGAGAGAAGGCTTCCCTAAGGAAGTGATCTTTACACTGAAATCTGAAAGAGGAAGAGCAGGTAGAAGGATTCACCTACCCAAAGGCCCTGAGATGGGAAGGAAATGGTGCTGTGCGGAACTGAAAGGAGGTTAGCATGCTGGCTTGCTGAGAGCAGGAGGTAGGGAGGCTGATCAGGGACTGAACCACTCAAGGCTGTGGGGACCATTTTCAGAGTAATAGAAAGCCATTGGAAATGCTAAGGGAGATGTCAGGCAGCATGATGGTATGATCTTCTGCATCTGGGCCATCCATCACCTCAGCACATAGTCCCCAGCAGATGATAGTGGATACAGAGTGCCTGCTTTGGAGGCTACTGATGGTGGACAGGAGACACAGACCTGGATCAGGATAAAGATAAAGAGAAGAGGATGGACCCAGGAGACACTATGCAGGAAACCACTGGGAAAAGCTTCTGGCAGTTAGGAAGAGGAAAGTGACAAGGGTCTGCCTCATCGTGTGGAACGTGGCATGTCACTGGCACTCCACACTAATCAATAGGAGGGAGTAGTGACAGGAGCCAGGGCTGGGGGAGTTCAGTTTAGATGAGTTGAACTAAGATACCCAGGCATTTGGGTATATGAAGTCAAAGCTCAGAAGGGAGATGCAATTGAGGGCCCTTGGGGCAGAGAGAGAATCACTTATGGGCTGGGCTATAGAGAATCACTTATGATGAATATGTGGAGTGGAGATGGCAGGAGGTGCTCCACACAGGAAGCTGATGGCTGACACTATCACAATAGTCATGTAATACAACCTGTCTAGCAATCTACATCAGATGAATGGATAAATGAAATGTGGTACAGATACATAAGTCTTTTTCAGCCAAAGGAATGAGATGCCATTATAGGAAAATGGATAGAATCAGAGATTGTCATGCTAAGTAAAATAAGACAGACTCAGAAAGACAAATATCACATGTAATCCTTCATATGGAGAATCTAGATAAAAAGAAAAAGACATGAAAGTGGAAGGGGGTCTATTGGGGAAGAAGAAGTGGATCATTAGATAGGGAGAAGAGAGAAGAGAAGACAATAGGGTAATATGATCAAAGTATATGTATGAAAACATCACAATGACACTCTGTATTTTGTGGAACTAAAATCAGCTAACAAAGAAAACCAATATAAAATAAGTCTATGTATTTGTTACCCAGGTTTAACAAAAGATAGTATTCTGCTACTGCTTCTGGATTTTGTATATATCATGCAGGTACGGGGGAGATTCATCTCTCTTCATGTCCTGAATTTGATTTGTAGAAAATTTATGTATAGTAAACCAATAAGCATATAGATAGAGCTTTTGCATTTTAAAACCCTGAAAAAAAACTTTATGGAAGATGAGCCAGCAAAGGACTAAGGTGCAGTATGGGATGTAGGAGGAGGTCCAGAAAAATCTAGTAGTATGGAAACCCAAAGAATTTTGAGAAGGAAAAATAGTCAACAGTGTCCTAAATGTTGAAAAATCCAGGGACACAAAGACGAGAATGGCCTTGGATTAGTTGCCTGCAGATGTTGAGGCTCAGAAAACAATATGCCAACCCCAAAGTATGCCCGCTTTGGGCTAAAGGAGTAGCCTCAAGGATTCCCTCCCCTTCCGTCCCACCTTCATCCCATTCTCTTGTCTCTTAATTCTCTTTCTGTACAAACCACCAAGATGGAAATTCTATTTGAGAAAAATTCCCTTTCTGGAAGGAATGCAGTTGCTATGAAATGTCAGAAAGACTAAAAGTCTCCATGCCCATGACACTCTACCCAGAAAGACTTTTGTATTCTTCAGAAGAATATTAACTAAGAGACTTGATCATATAATAAGACAGGCAGACAGACAGACATATACATCCCTTGCATTCCTCCACCAACACAAGCTTCTATTTCTTTCTGTAACTCAGAATGTACAGAAGCTTCAACCACCTGGTTTGGAGGCTCAGTGTTTTGTGAGATTCTTGTTCCATGACTTTCCCTATGCACATCAATAACTCTTCTATCAGTCTGCCCACTGTCAGCTTACTTCAGTGAACCATTGGGGGAAGAAGTTAAGAAGTGCCCTTTACTTTTTTT
>NW_008360317.1:7800134-7805107 GCF_000622305.1 Nannospalax galili | reverse complement strand
TTTTGAGACAGGGTCTCCCTATAGCCCCAGCTGGCCTGGAACTCACTATGTAGGCCAAGCTGGCCTTGAACTCACAGTGCTGCGACTAAAGGAATGTGCCACCATGTCCGGCACAGCTCCCTTTACTTTTACAGAGATGTTAGCAAGAGGGTCAGCAAGCCAGGCACAGGGGCACACACCATAATCCAAGCATTTACGATGTGAAGTCTAGAGAGTTGTGAGTTCAAGGCTATGTAGAGAGACGGGATCTGACAAAAATCAAGGGATGGAGGCGTGTCTCAGTGGTGGAGTGCTTGCCTAGCACACACAAGGGCCTGGATTCAATATTTAGCACTGGAAAAAAAGTCAGTTGGGAGAGCCCTTGTCAAATGGTTTGGGGAGCAGTGGGTTGGATGCCAGATGGGAGTGTCTGGAACAAAGAGTGGGAAGTGAGAAGTCCCCAGTTTGCTCTTCTACCCAGAATCTATGCGAAATGTAACAATGAAGCCAATAAAGACTGAACAAAGAGAAAAGGAAGACATAGAGTTGACATTTGTGCCTGTGCTCTACTCATGACTGGACTGACCCTAATCCCAGCCTGCTCCTTTCCACCTTGATGCTTGGCACACAGGACACATGAGAATGGTGGGAAACAGCAGACTGGGAGAGTGGGAAGCTGTGTGTCTTTGCTAAGATTCAGCCACTGTCTGTACTGTACCTTTCAACATTTTTACCGCCACCTGGATTGACACGCCTGTGTTACTAATTCCATACGCTGTCGCATTCATCACTTTTCCAAAAGCTCCTGATCCTAGGACCTTCCCTGTCAAGACAGAGGAAGCACGGGTTAATAGAGGCTTTCCAAGGAAAAGACAATGCCACAGAAATGTGGACCATCCAAGTCTTACCAAACTCTAAGTTTTCTCGTGGAAACTCCCACTTGAGATCGTATTCATATTCCCTGAAGTCTACGTAGAAGTACTCATTATCCAGCGAGCCTGTTACCTGAACCATCTGCAGCTGGCTCTCATACCTAAATTGCTTCAGAAAAAACAGAGAGTCAGTGGGCAGTCCCAGTGCTGCAGCGTCAGCACAATAAGGAGCCCTCACTGTTGCTTTTACCTTCTTGTACTTGTGACAGATCAGCATGGTTAGGACCACAATGAAAGGAAGACAAAGCCCAATGGTTGCATAGAAGGAGATGTTGTCTTGGATGAAAGGGAAGGGGCCTGTAAGAAAAGCGGTCAGTAGGCAGTGAGACAGAATTCCTGTTTGCAGTTATAAATAGTACAGCCCTTGCTAGCTAGAATCTCTCACATCCTGTTCAAGTAACCACCGTGTTCAACCTTATGAGCATTCTGCATACATCTGTTCCCCGCAGAAAATCAGACACTGTTTATAAACATCAAGTTCCCTTTCCAGAAAATCAGAAATGCCTCTAAAACCAATTAAAAAATCAGTCCATGGAGTTGTAAGAATGATACCCATTTAAACCTTCCTCTAAACCCAAGCTAGATAAAAGGGAGTGTGTGTTCTGTGAAGATACCTCATGAGAGTAGAGAAGTTAGTTAAGGTTTTTAATTTTTCGAAATATTTTTATTAGTGTGTGTGTGTGTGTGTGTGTGTGTGTAAATGTATACCATGTGTGTACCCACAGACGTCAGAAGGGGGTATCAGATCATCTGGAGCAGGAGTTACAGGCAGTTGTGAGCCACCTGCAGAGCTCAGGCCCTCTTATAGAGCAGCAAGTACTCTTAACTGCTGAGCCATCTTTCTAGCCCCTAGTTTTGTTTTGTTTGTTTGCTTGCTTGCTTTCTTGTTTCATTTTGCTTTATTTTCCCTGAGACAGGATCTTTCTGTGTGGTCCAGACTGGACTTAAACTTGGGATCCTCCTGCCCCTGCCCCTGGAATGCTAGGAGTATGGGCTGCGCCTGGCTTGAAAAGTTAATTTTTTGTCTGTTTTGTGGTTGGTGATCCTAAACTATTAGTGCAGATGGACAGTTTGAGGGAGACTCTAGAAACAACCCCCAAAGTAAATAAGGAGATTAACAAAAGGGAAAATGATAGAAATTCCAGATTACTACATCAGTTTCGTTGGAGTTGGACCTTCTGCTGGCTGTTCATCATACTAGGAGTTCATGGTACTCTACATCACTGTGATCCATGAGTCATAATATGTTCTGAGAACTGGGTCCTGAGATGTAAAATAGGACAGGGTGTATCTGGGGATTCTTGCCTGACTCAGAAAGATTTCTTTACTCAGACTCTGAACTACAGTCTCTTCTAAAATTCCCCCAGTAAAAGCCAACCACAGGGCCTAACTTCTAGTGGGGAATTCCTGAAGGTATATTACAAGAGCAATTGTGTCACACCTGGTGAGTTTAACAGGATGGTTTTACAAGACGTGCCCAGGGAATTGTACGCACAGCATTTGACCAGAAACCCTTTCATAGCCTCACTCATGTTTAGAGTACTGCTGGACACCCACTGTCCAAACACTTCTCTGTTATTATTAGTCTTTTTATTCCAAACTCCTTCTGTGATTTCTTCAGTGCAGCTGAAAAGAAATGGCAGACAGGGAAGTTAGACAGGTGAGGTCATCATGAGATGGGGATCTGGGGTTCCTACTGATAGTTCCAAAAGAGACAAGCAAGAGTGGCAACAGATTCAGAAGGTGAGGTTTTAACCTGCATTGTTGCTTAAACTGTATTCAGACTATATATAGGTCAGGGTTCTATGCCGCTCGCTCTTCTTCATCCTTTCTTTTTCCCTTTATCCTTTCTTTTCCCTCCCCCTTCCTTCCTTCCGTCATTTCTTCCTTCTTCCCTTCCCTTCTCTGCTTTCTGTCTTCCCTTTCTTGCTTCCTTCTTTCTTTCTGTGTTTTGGAACAGGGTTTCACTATGTACCCCATGCTGGCCTCAAACTCTAGATCTTCCCGCCTCTGCCTCCTGAGTGCTAGGATTACGGTGTGGAACACCATATCCAGCTTTGTTCTCCCTTCTCAAGAGACATGAAGTTTCTGATTACTTGGGAGACTTGTCTGAACACTTCTTCCAGGTCCAAGAGGGTAACGGATATCCATCAGAGGAACAGGACGCCTGGCTGGCTGAGGTCTCAGCTTGCACTTGAGGTTTCCCTACAGAAAATAACATTCAAAATAAGCTCATGGAGGATGAGTCTTTCCAGAAACAGCTCAAATCTGGCTTCAGTTAAGGCTGCCTGTTTACTTCAGGGCAGTGTGCGCCCCTGGGAGGGCATTTCCGATGCCTCAAACCTTTGGATGGTCCCCCCTCCCCTGCTATGTAACCTTGGTATGTGTCTTGCCTCCTCCCAGAGGAAATTGAGACGTAGACCTCCATCTGCCTGCACACTACAACACAATGCTGAACTTCAGAATAATATCTGTGAAGATCTAATGCCATATATTCTTGCCTTTTTCTTTCTTTTTCCCTTCCGTAATGGAAATTATTAAAATAAATAAATAGCAGGTGACTCCTGAGCTTTTCCTTAACATTCCTTCCAAAGTACTAAAGTCAATAAAGTTGCAGGATTAGGGCACATGCAGACAGGAGATGGACCATGTCTTAGCTTCGAGAATAAACACAGAAAGAGACATATCTAATGACAGTCAACTGATTAAACATTCAAAACTTTTCAGCACACAAAAGCAGTTTCATAGCATCCCTTCTAAGCTGTGACTTGGTTCTTTTTGATTAAAATTAATCAAGAATAAAAGAATTAGAGGACAAAAAGGGAATTCTCAATTTCACTTACTTCTGATATTCAGTGTGAACATTTTGGTGAACTGAGCATCATCATTTTCAGCATGGAATATATATTCTCCTGGTTGGTGCTGATGATGGCAAAACTTAGATATGCTGCTTGAAAAAGAATTAAAGACTGACTTAGCCCAATGCTCACAGGAGACGCTACAATGAAGAGCAGTGTGCATGAGAAGATTCTTGTGAAAGTCTGTCCCCATTCACTGAAGCTCACCAGGCAAAGAGGTGTCTGTCTTCTAAATGCGTGCTACTCAAAGTGTGGTCCACGGACACACAGCCTCACTATCAGCATTGGTAGCATCTAGGAGCTTGGTAGAAATGCAAAATCCAGACCCTATCCAAGTCTAGAGACTCAGAATGTACATCTTAGGATACTCATCACGTGGTTCTGCACCTTAAGGCTCAGGGCTGGCTAGGGATGGGGATCCTCTGAGAAAGAAGGTGGTTCCTGGCCCTGTTTCTCCATACTTTCTGAATACTCTGACTTCCCAGGACACAGAAAAATCTCTGCAGGTGGAGGAGCTTCCTGTTTCCAGAGCTAACTGGCTTGCTAGTGTTGTTCTAAGACAGAACCAACCATCAACCAACCATTGACTTATATACAGTAGTTAACACTGGTGAAGGCCCAAACCCACTGAATTTACCCAGAGATCCTTACCTGATCTCAGCAGGCTCCAGTACCTACTTGGGATAGCAAGCACACATTTTGCCATGAGTAACTTTATGATGGGGATTACCCATCATGTCTACAAGGCCTATGCCATGTTGAAGATTGTTGTGGGGTGCTGGCTAGAACAGGAGAGTAGGGGGCAAGGAGACATTGGATATGATTTCCTACATCCACTGTAACAAAAGTCAAGAGAAAGAAAAATAAACCTTGCCCAGGAGATACTTATTTTTTTATAAGGTTGTTGAGGAATCATATGATGGGGATTACCCATCATGTCTACAAGGCCTATGCCATGTTGAAGATTGTTGTGGGGTGCTGGCTAGAACAGGAGAGTAGGGGGCAAGGAGACATTGGATATGATTTCCTACATCCACTGTAACAAAAGTCAAGAGAAAGAAAAATAAACCTTGCCCAGGAGATACTTATTTTTTTATAAGGTTGTTGAGGAATCATATATTTTTATATTTTATTTATTATTTTTATTTTATGTGTATGAGTGTATTGCCTGCATGTATGTGAGTGCACCCATGCCGTGCAGTGC
>NW_008360317.1:7775454-7799811 GCF_000622305.1 Nannospalax galili | reverse complement strand
GGGTCCTCTGCAAGAACAGTCAGTGCTTTTAACCACTGAGCCATCTCTCCAAGTCCCTTTGGGGAACCATATTTTTAAAATTTTATTTTAACAAAAATTTTTTTTTGAGACAGGTGTAGTGGCACATTCCTTTCATCCCAGTAGTTGGGAGGCAGAAGCAGGTGGATCTCTGTGAATCTGAGGCTAGCCTGGTCTACATAGCGAATTCCAGGCCAGCTAGGCCTACATAATGAGACTCTATCTCAAAATTTTTTAAAAGTTATTTTTTAAGTTAGTAAAAGTACTAAGTTAGGAGCTGGAGAGATGGCTCAGCGGTTAAGAACACTGTTTCTGCAGAAGACCTGGGTTTGAATCCCAGCACCCACATGGCAGCTAACAACTGTCCGTAACTCCAGTCCCAGGGGATCCGACAGCCTCTTCTGTCCTCTGTGGGCATTGCACGACATGGGTGCACTTACCTACATGTAGGCAATACACACGTACACATAGAATAAAAATAATAAAATATTTTTTTAAAAAGTACTAAGCTAGTAAAAAGCTTGTGTAATGACATTTCCACACACATGTGTCATTTATCTTTGTTTTAATCTGTCTCCCTCGTCACTCTCTCCTGAGAAAATATTTAATTAGACCATAGTTTACTTGAAGATTAAAGAAAAAAAAGAGCATGCACAATATGACTGGGTAGAAAGGAAGGCCGAGGAGATGCCTCAGCAGGTAAATGTGCTACCACGACCAAGGATTTGTTTTTGATCCCTGGGACCCACACAGAGGAAGGAGAAAATCAACTCCCACAGGTTGTCCTCTGACTTCCACATATACCCTGTGGTGCCCATGTGTTTGCAATCCTACACACATACATACAAACACACATAAATAAATACATAAATGCAACAAAAATTAAGTAAAAAGAAAGGTAAGCAGGAGCTTTCAATTCATAAAGAATGCTTTATCTAAAGAGCAAAGGGTTCACAAAGTCCAGCGAGAGGGCAGAGAATAACAAAGCGCATATTAGGGAAGCTGAGAGCTTTTCAAAGCAGAGAAGGAAGGGCTGACCACATTGTGGGTGGTTTTCCTCATCAGGGAAGGACAACCTGGGGGTCCTGTAAACTCAAGCACCTGAGTTGGGCTGTGTGCCCAGCCTGGCAACATTCAAACCTGACCTGTTTTGATTTCTATGCTGTCAGGAAAATATGGCGGGGGGGGGAATCCTATGATTTCATGTGTCTCTGTATAATGTCTATTTTTATTCTATTTCAAGGGACACTAATAAGCCTGGAGATATATAGTCATGAAAAATTTAACAGTTGCTTGGCATGATGGTGCACACCTGTAATCTCACCAATAATGATGCGGGACAGGAGGCTAGCAAGTTCAAGGCCAGCCTGGGCTACATAGTGGGCCCTTGTCTCAATTAAAAAAAAAATTCAATAGCAATGCATGGTACATCTTGTACATGTTGAAAACATTCTTTTATTTTTTAATAACCTAAGTGTGTGTGTGTGTGTGTGTGTGTGTGTGTGTGTGTGTGTATGTGTTTACTTCTTGTGGACTGGGAATGAAATCCAGGACGTTGTACTCTACTACTGAGCTACATCACAGCTTGCATTTCTACTTTCTTTTTAGCAATACTGGAGATGTAATCCAAGGCTTATACATACTAGATTAAGTGCTGAGGTACACTTCGGCCCAGGCCATTTCTGTTCTCCTATTCATTGGATTGGAGAACCTCACACTTCTGAAATGAGTTGATGTCAAGAAGCATGAGAAAGATGAAGAAAGCACAGCCAGGGAGCTGCCTCTCCCTGCAATCCCAGCTCTGCCACTGCCCAGGGCTGTAAGCTTGAACAAGTCACTTAACCTCTTTATGCCTTAGTTCCCTTATACATAAAATAAAAACAAGCACACAGTAAACACAGTATATATGGTAGGCTGTCAATGATACAACACATCAAATATAGGAATCATTTTACATAAAAGGAAATGTGTAAATTATTGACTCAACAATTTGAAGAATAACATTAAAATAAAAAGAAATATACAAGGGAAAAAAATTTAAAGTCAATGCCTATCAACACAAGCTGGCTAAAGTAAAAGCTTTAAAAGAGCAGAACACTATGCAGCCATTAAAATGATAACTAAGATATAAGCCAGGTGTGGTGGCACACACCTTTAACCCCAGCACTCCAGAGGCAGAGGCAGGTGGATCTCTACGAGGTAGAGGCCAGCCTGGCCTACATTGGAGAACCTCACACTTCTGAAATGAGTTGATGTCAAGAAGCATGAGAAAGATGAAGAAAGCACAGCCAGGGAGTTGCCTCTCCCTGCAATCCCAGCTAGCAGGTTCCAGGCTAGCTAGGGCTACATAGTGAGACTCTGTCTCCAAAAACAAAACAAAAGGACAACTAAGATATAATAATACAACTGTCAAATTAAAGACACATATTTGAAGGAAATGCAGATTGAAATGGCACAATTTCATATTTGTACAAATACGTCTCATGTTTCTATAGTGGGGGCCGCACAGTCTGCAGTATAATTTCTGGAGATGGAATTATGGGTGGTATTTTGACTTTTTAAAATGTAATTTAAAAAGATTTATTATTTTTAAGTATGTGTGTATATGTGCACATGTGGGTATGTGGACATGACATCCCATGCCCATGAAGGTCAGAGGTGTCTAATCCCTTAGAACTGGAGTTACTGGTGGTTGTGGGCTGCCAATGTCACTACTGGGAATTGAATTCAGATCCTCTGCAAGAGGAGTATGTGTTCTTAACTATGGAGCCATCTCTCCAGCCCTCTTTTGACTTGTTAAAGGCCCTATCAGAAACTAGGACTGAGCGAAGGGTACTGACTTTGCCTCTGTAGTTGTTTCCATGTCCCTGAGACAGTGAGAGAGTGAGGTGATCATGCCAGGGCCTCTGCATGCTGACACAGAGGAAGAGCTAAAAGTGTCTTGTAGTTGGTGGTGTGACAATGTGGCTGGTAACTTACAGCGGAGTGGGGGTCTTCAGGACAAAAAGGAGCCAGGAACACTGTTACAAGCAGCAGGAATAAAGGGAGACAAGACTTCATTGGGTTTCTTGGTCTTTCTCTTGATGCAAACATCTTTTCTTTCCTTTGTTATATGCACTCAGGCTTGACTCCCCAGAAAAAGGAAAATATCAGTTCTGCCACAGATCCTGCCAGGAAGCTTCTAACGTATTTGGGAGCTCACTTTTCTGTACGTTCTTGTCCCAAGCAGTCTCTGGTTGGTCATCTAGAACGTACACAACACACACACACACACACACACACACACACACACACACAGAGCCTTGCTGCTTCACCCTGGACCCACTCAATGAGGGCCTGGCAGGGAGAGCACTGAGATTCGTGGAAGAGTGAACAAGAAAAGGGCAAAGATTTCAGAAGAGATTACTGAAGAATTATGACAATCTCTTTTTCTACCATAGAACTAATGCAGATGTGTTTACTATTAAGTATAGGTAATCATGCAAACTAATGTGCAAAATATCCTGCAACCTTTTACAAGAGCAGGACACCAGGACAGCTGAGAAACTGCCGTTTAATCAAATGTAAGCACAGAAAGGCAAGACTTAATAAACCTTGGCGCGGCATTTGAGGAAGTAAATTGCAGAAACGAAGCTGGGAAGGCTGGGAAGCTGAGAAACTGGCACATACCACGACCACATCAGGGTTTCTGCAGGCGTTGTGCTCTTAAACACATTAACAGCAACAACAAAAACCAAACCTTCCTGCCACTCCCTAAACATCACTGTGCTTCACCACCCCAACTCAGCTCAGTTAAACTGCTGAATCTAGTGGTTGGTCAGGGATGCTGATCCCTTTGGCTTATTAGTAAATTTCAAACTTTTTATCATCAAAAGTTGAAAAGAGCTCATGCCACCTCCTGCCTCAACCCAGCGCTTATGACACAGAGAAAAAGACCTGTGGAACATTCCAAAATGAGTTCAAATTTCTCATGATTCAGCTTTCGTTCAGTACTTTGAGAGAGATCAGTCTTCTCCATTGCCTCAGGAGTTCAGTGGTTCATAACACCTGGCACATCAATACCCTCTCTGGGAACTTTCAGGTAACAAACTCAGAATTAGATGCTGTGGTAAGTGCCATGTGTGGTGCACAGAGGACACCACAACTCAGACTTCTCCAAGAAGTGATGTCTAGAACTGACGATGAGTTCATTCACTGATTGACACACACATTTCCTGAACGAGGCATTGCACAGAGATGGAGAAATGACAGAGCACCCATCTTTATGGAGACCATAAACTCAGAAGTAAGACTGCACATACAGAAAGACAGCTACGTTACCAGGTAAATGGGAATGAGCAAGACCCAGAACAATACAAGCTTGTCATTCACCTGGAGACCCCTACAAGAAAGCTATTGGGCTCAGCAGTGCTGATTGTGGCCATGGGATGGAATTAAACTAACCAGCCCATTAGATTGGCCCTGGTCTGCATGGCAGAGACACCACTCTGTAGTATGTCACCAACATAGCAACAGTGTGTGTCCTTTCAGTGGGAGAAGGGCAGCAGCTATACCTTACTGACTCTCCTAGCCCCTCATAACACCAAACCCAGTAAGAAGGTATTAAAGGGACATTGTTAAACTAAATTTAATCCCTCCTTTACCTGCTTGAGCCAGATTCGAGAGAGTCCTGTAACACCAGGAATGTCTCTGCCACTGTGCTAGATGACACACTGCCAGTAATCCTGATACCCTTCTGAACGCAGGCCACGTGGTAAATCAGTTCAAGCAGGGCAGGCAGAGTCGGCTCCCTTCCTGATCCATGAATTCTGGAAGTTTTAGGTTCTGAGTAGGCGCTTATAACAATGGGCGGGTCTTCTAAAGCAGTGGTTTTTTTAGTTAACAGCCATTTTTCCTACCAGAGGGCACTGGAGATACTTTTGGTTGTAACAACTGGGAGAAGTTAGATGTGCTACTGGCTTACAGTGAGTAGAGGCCAGGGATGTTGGTAGATTTTCTACAATGCACAACAGGAGACTGACTATTTAGCCCAAGATGCCAGCATGCTGAGTCTGCTGCTGTTGTGAAATGCTGAGTTACCTGTATTCAGCAGTACACAGGCCGAATGCTGCATTCTTAATCACCCTGACTGTGAATCCTTTGAACGCTAGGTTTGGGCAAGAGAAAGTAGATAGTTCTTTGCAATCCCTGTAAAATAACTCTTTAAAAATCCGAACAAGGAGCTACCAAGATGGCTCGGTGGGTAAAATGCTTGCTACGAAAGCATGAGTACCTACGTTCAGATTGCCAGCACGTAAAAGCTGGGAGCAGCAGAGTGCTACTGAAACCCTAGTGTGTGTGGCAGGGCAGAGATGGGCAGATCCTGGGGTTTTCTTGGTGAGCTCCAAGATTTATGATAGATTCTGTCTCAAAAAACAGTCAAGGGTGGTAGAAGACACCCAACATTGACTTCTGGCCTTTGCACATGTGCACAAAACACACACACACACACACATACACACACATACACACACACACACACATACTTTGAGGCCAGCCTGGTCTCCATAGTGAATCTAGGCCAGCTGGGGCTACAGGGAGACCAGCTGCCCCCAAAAAAAAAAAAAAAAAAAAAAAAAATCCAAACACGGATGGTGCTGTAGCTCAATGGTAGAGCATTTGTTTAGCTGGGTCCAATCCCAGTACCACCCCCTAAATCACAGACCAGTTACAAATAATTTCTAGGAATAAAAAATACAACAGTGTGCTGGGCATGGTGGCACATGACTTTAATTTCAACACTCCAGAGGTGGGTCTCTGTGATTTCAAGACCACATGGTCTATATAGGAAGTTCCAGGCCAGCTGGGGCTACAAAGTGAGACCCTGTCTCAAAAAAAGGCATAGTAACCATGAAACAAATATTTAGTAGAATCAAGGTAAAGAGAATTCAACTCCTACAATTCACAAACACCAAAGGCCAGAGCTATCCAATAAAATACAATATGAACCATGAACATAAGCCATATACTCCATTTTAAAATTCCCAGTTAGGAGCTGGAGAGATGGCTCAGTGGTTAAAAGCACTGGCTGCTCTTCCAGGGGACCCTGGTTCAGTTTCCAGCACCTATATGGCAGCTAACAACCATCTGTTAACTCCAGTTCCAGGGGATCTGATGCCTTCTTCTGACCTCTGAGAGGATTGCATACATTGATGCACTTATAGACAAGCAGGCAAAACATTCATACACATATAAGTAAATGAAATAAAATTCCCAACTAGCTATGTAAATGAAGTTAAAAAAAGAGCAAAATTAAGTTTAATAGCTGACTTATTTAACTCAGCTAAAATACCTAAAATACCAGCATTTTAACAGCTAATCAAAATGAAAATTAATGAGGTATTTTATATTCTTCTCTCTTTTCTTTTTTAAAAAATATTTTATTTATTATTTTTACTTTATGTGTATGCAATGTATTGCCTGCATGCTGGCCTTGATTTCACAGAGATCCGCCTGCCTCTGCCTCCCGTGTGCTGGGATCAAAGGCGTGCGCCTCCACGCTCTTTTTATTTTGTTTTTTTGAGACAGGGTCTCTGTAGCTCTAGCTGACTTGGAACTTGCTATGTAGAGCATGCTGGCCTTGATTTCACAGAGATCTGCCTGCCTCTGCCTCCCGTGTGCTGGGATCAAAGGCATGTACCACCACGCCCGGCCTTGCATTTATTTTTGAAAATGTAAATCAATACACCTATAGGCAATGTTTTCCTGTTTTTAAGAAGTTTTACTTCCTCCATCATTTACAAATATGCTCAGGGAATGTCAGAGTACTGCACAGCACTCAAACAGGAAGTGACAACCTTGTAACTCAAAATACTGAGAGCTGTGCTAATGCTGATAGGGTTCTATTTGTGCAGCAGGCTTTTCTCCAGAAGCCATGTTTAAGACAGCCACAGTATCTTCACAGTGTGCTGTTTGCTTTCAGCCTTCAGTTCTCATTCAGTAAGAAACTCAGACTCATGGGGCTGGTTCACAGCTCAGTGGTGGAGTGCTTGGTTAGCATGTACAAGGCCCTGGGTTCAACTCCCAGTACTGGAAAAAAGGTATATGTATATATACACATAAACTCATAGGACAATTCACCTCCACAAATATAAAACTGTCCTCAAAGGCAACAAGGAAGAACTGTGCCCAAAAGATGAGTCTCTGAGCTTTTAGCTGCTTTACCTGTATCCATCTTCAAGACCACTTTGCTCACAGGGAAATGATTTCCGAGAGAAAGTCCATCTGCATCGGATTTGTGGGTATGCTTTAAACCTGACAGAAAAGCAGAACTTTTCATACTGGTCAATTTCATACTCTTCCCGTGTACTGGTAGCATTTATAAATCCCTTTTCTGTAAAAAGAAAAAAAAAGCATTTACAAATTAGATATTCAAATTTATATGAAAGTGTTATTAGGATGGTAAAATAATTAAATTTTTTTTTGTCAGATTAATGCAAGAGAACTCAGATGCTGACTTGCTGGAAGTTGGGCTTGCTAGTCCAAGAACCACAGGCATCTCCATCTCAGCTCTCAAACTGAGCTCATAACCTTTATAGTGAAGATTTTATTAAGAATGGGATGTAGGGGCTGGATTCATACTTCAGTGGCTAAGATCACCTGCTGCTCTTGCAGAGGACCCAGGTTTGGTTCTGAGCACTCATATGGCAGTTCACAGCCATCTGTAACTCCAGTTCCTGGGAATCTGACACCTTCTTCTTGCCTCCTTGGGCACCAGGCATGCACATGGTGCACATGCATGCATGCAGGCAAAATACTCATAAAATTAAAATAAATATAATATTTTTAAATGCACTTGTCTACTCAGACAAGTATCTAAATAAACTCCAGATTTTGCAGACAATTTCAAGAGGCTGAAGGGCTTCTTCACTTCCAGCCAAACCTGCAGACATAAGGGACAGAGTTTGGAAGGTTATGTTCTCTGTCTGATCAATTCTCTTAGTGATGGGTCCCATGCTAAATAAGCTTCAGGAACAAATGAGAGAGCCATATGGTCAACAGTATGGCAAGGCTGTTGCCACTTGCATATTAGTCTGATAAGAGTGCTGTATGCTTTTGCTTATTCATTGTGGGCCTGCACTCTAATACAACATTACTTAAGTGTACCCATTTTGAAGTTCTCAGGTCCATCCTAATTTCCATTCGCTTCAGTGTGTGAGCAGTTCTCACAGTTGTAACTCACTAAGCATTTTCTCAGAACAAGTATTTGTATTTTTTATCATGCATTTATATGTAGGTTTGTGTGTGGGTATGTGCAAGTGGCCTCAGAAGGTAGAGAGAGCAGATCTTCCAGAAGCTAGAATTACAGGCAGTTGTGAGTTGTCCAAAAATGCACATTGTTGGGATTTGAACTTGGGTCCTCTGGAAGAGCAGTACATAGTCTTAACTGCTGAGCTATCTTTCCAGCCTCAGAACAAGTATTTATTAGGCACTTTCTAGCATCAGGCTCTGGGATTATAAGGATAAAAGGGATTGTCCTACCCTTAGGAATCTTACTATGTGTCTAAGGACAAAGTTAGGCAAACAGATGGTTCCATTACAATGTAGCATAAGCAAAGACAGGGGTATCCAAGAGAGCATGGCTGAACCCGAAGGGGAAAGCAGTGGGTGGCTTATCCTGGCCAAGCTGTTCTCAGTTTCTTTTTCGGCTTTTGGTTGGAAACATAACACTGAAATCAAATCTAGGCTGCATATTTCACATTCCACACTAAAAGCAGCTAAAAATATAAGTAAAAGATTTCACAAACCGCCCGAATTACCTAGGATGGTAACCAAAGCTGACTGGCTGGGATGCTTTGAAGAGGAACAAGTATAATAGCCAGTGTTGTTTCTTCCCACTGACGACACAAAAGCCAGCAGAATCCGTATCATAGATCTGTTTGTTGAATAGGTGCTCATCTCAAAGTAGCTGCCCTGGGTGTTAATAAAACAGAGTTTCCATTTAATGTTTTCAGCCTGTACTGCTAGCTCTTTGTCCTGTGTTTTCAGAATATGAATGGTGTCATTACCTTCTCCAGGGCTTTGTTTTCTAATTCCCAGGTGAGCCCAAATCTATGGTTCACATGAACAGCTTTGCATCTTATCCACAGAGGTTCCCCCACTTTCAGGAATAATTGAGGTAGTGTGGTCTGAGGAGTCTGATTTAGATCTAGAAGATCAAAAAAATTCCCAAATAAGAAAAATACATGTAATTTTCCTTATCTCAAAGTATGTGCTGAATATTCTAAAGAACAAAGGTTGTAACACTGCCAATGTTACCAATGAAATTAATAATCTATAATCCTGGGCTGAATTTAAGCACAATGGTAGAGGCTAACCTAGTAAAGGCTTGGTCCAACCCCAGAACCACAAAGCAAAACAGTAATAAAATAACACAATAAAACCATCTTCCAGAGACTGAATATTTTTCAGTGAAGAAATCAACACTTACAGAATCCATATTACATTGAAAATGGTATGAAGGGGCCATTGAGATGGTTCAGCCAATAAAGATGCTTGTTGCCAAGACTGATTACTAGAGTTCAATCCCCAGGACCCACATGGTGTAAGGAGAGAACTGTCTCTCACAAGTTCTCCTCTGACCTTCACATGCACACCATAGCATTCATAGGTACGTGCACACACACACACACACACACACACACACACACACACACAGATAAATGTAATAAAATGGTGTGAGGGGTCTGGAGTGGAACTAGTGATGCAGCATGTACTCAGCACAAGGCCTGGGTTTGAGCCCAGCACCTAAATTAAAAAAAAAAAAAAGAGATGGAGCAATAGTTCAGCAGGTAAGAGCACTGGCTGCTCTTCCAGAGGTGCCTTGTTCAATTCCCAGTGCCCACATCTCAGCTAACAACCATCTGTAATTCCAGTTCCAGGGTATCTGACGTCCTCTTCTGGCCTCCGTGAGCTTTGGATGATATGGGTGTACTTACATACATGCAGGCAATATACTCATACACGTAAAATAAAAATATTTTAAAAAACCAAAATGGTATAAAAGCAAAAGAATTTCTGAAGTTGAATGGTTACTTAAGCAGGTGCTGTTAGACCCAAATAGTATTCCAAGGAATAGTCACTAAAATAGAAGCACATGTCACTCCAGTGTTACCTATTGTGAACAGCTTGGTACATTCTCTGCCCAGCTCATTTCTTGCACAGCACCTGATGTCTGTTCCAAATAACTCATGAAGTACCTTTTCCTCCTTTTTAACAACAGCTGGACTTTCTTCTTTACAACTGCAATCAGAAAATAAATTACCTTCACTAAATATTTTTAAATGACAAATATGGACTAATAGCATAGCTCAGGGTAGAATGCTTACATAGCATGTGTGAGGGTTCAATCCCAGCACTAGAGAAGAAAACTCATGTTTAGCAGAACAAAGTCACACAGCTTATTTTAAGGCATCAAAGAAAATAGTAGGTCAAAAAGTAAAGAAGCTCAATTTGTGGTTTCTTCCTGGGATTCTTAGGCACTAACTAGCTATTCAGTATCTAACTTGAATATTATATTCAATTATATTATACAATACTTTAGATTGTCTTTTGCTTGGTGACTTTTTCCCCCTCCAGACAGGGTCTCACCATGTAGTACAGATTGGTCCTAAACTCACTGTATAGCCCAGGCTGGCCTTGAACTTGCAGTGCTTTCGCTGTCTCAGCTTCCTGAGTGCTGGGATTACAGGTGCGTGCCACCAAACACAAATGCTTAGTGACTTTTAAAAATCATTTAAAGACAATGAAGAACTGAAAAAGAAGACAGAAGAAAGAAGTATGGCTGGGCTTTGATGCAGCTGGACAAGATGGGCAGCTTTTTCTTCCAAGGGCAGATGAGGACGATAAGGAGGAGAGAGGCCGAAGTTGCCAAAGGCAGTCGCGTGAGTTCCCAAAGCAAACTGAAAAGGAAAGCCGAGGTTTCACCCCCAGGGAAGACGCCCAGACCACTTAGTGTTCAGCAGTGATATATGCCTGCCTCAGCAGGAAACCCCTAACGTGGCATCCCAGAAGAGAGTGGCTTTGGCGGCTCTTGTCAGTCATCTTTCTCCCTTGATTCGGGTGCGCTCCTTTTTGTGTCTACGAGCTTCCTTAAGTTCCTTAAACTTTAAATTACCAACTTCCTGTCACCCTGTCATTACAGTGATGCGTATGCTTCCAACCTTTTCTCTACACACACACACACACACACACACACGCACACGCACACGCACATGCACACGGACACGCACTCACGCACGCACGCGCATTCTTCCTTTTAAACAACAGTTGAATTTTCTTCATGGTTACACACTTACATATATTGTTTCAGAAAACTGGTTTTTTCCTCCTAAAATTTGAGATTGCATTAATAGTATTTTTTACTTTTCTTCTTTCCTATTTTGTCCCATTTATTTTTAGCAAATTAGTAGATTTTAGTAGTTGAAACTGCATGGGTTCCTGCTCAGTGGGAACAGCTCTAGCAGCAATGAAAAGCAAAAGTAGACATTTCCTCTGTGCTGAGTACCTGCCAGGCAAGGCTCGGTGGTGCCACAAACCAGCTCACTTAATCATCTGAGAATCCCATTTTTTTCTTCTTTTTAAAATTTGTGTATTTTGTTTGGTTTTCTTCCATCCCCATTCTTCTGATGAGGCACAGAGAAGTTAACTTGTCTGAGGCCACACAGCTGGTAAGAAAACCAGGGTTCAAAGCTAGGCTTTCAGGCACTAGATTCCCTCTCCTTAACATTTAGATAAACCACCTCTCCAGAATAAACAACAATCGCAAATTAAGGGAATTAATTTTACTTAGGGAATTTTTTACTTAGAAGGATGTTATAGTTTTCCCCCAATGCTCTGGGATCCAAAAATCTGTAATTTAAAAGGTCTTTTCTTTTGTAGTATCATGACTAGGGAGGACCTGCAGCCAGGTGTCATGACTAGGGAGGACCTGCAGCCAGGTGTCATGGCTGGGGAGGACCTGCAGCCAAGTGTCATGGCTGGGGAGGACCTGCAGCTAATTTGATGAGTCTTCAAAGTCCCTCCTACCAAAACACATTCACCTTCCTCCCAGTGACACCCATAGCAGCTATTCTGTTGAAATGTGGAGAAAATCATATTTTATATACAGTATGAGCAGTTAAGAACACTGGTTGTTCTTGCAGAAGACCCGGGTTTGAATCCCAGCACCCACATGGCAGCTAACAACTGTCCATAACTCCAGTCCCAGGGGATCATACAGCCTCTTCTGTCCTCCGCAGGCACTGCATGACACGGATGCACTCACCTGCATGCAGGCAATACACGCATACACATAAAATAAAAATATTTTAAAAAACTACATCATAAAACAACTAAAATTCTACCACTAATAATGTTCACCTCCACATGCACCTTACCTTTCCCCATGTGAACTGCAGAGCACCCACTCCACAACGGGCTCCGGAACACTTTCAGATATGCAGACTAGTGCATCCTGGTTCTCCATTTTCCTGAAGTAAGGTCTCCTCAGTGTGTATAGCTGGGGATCTAGGCCATCACAAAATACTAGCATATTAATGCTGAAAACACTGTCTCAGCAGCCTCCTGAAGAACAAATTCTACGTCCCTATAAAAACCTAACATTTTGCTGGGTGTGGTGACCTTCAATCCCAGCACTTGGGAGATAGAGACAGGCAGTTCTTTGTGAGACAGTCTGGTTCCCCAACTGCATGACCCACAAAAGACAGGGTTGAGGGCAATGCCATTTTTTTTTTTTTTTTTTTTTTTTGAGCCCCTGTCCCCCCCGCTGTCCTGGAACTCACTATGTAGACCAGGCTGGCCTTGAACTCACAGTGATCTGCCTGCCTCTGCCTCCCAAGTGCTGGGATTAAAGGCATGCGCCACCATGCCCGGCCCCAAGGGCAATGCCAGTTTTAACATTTAGTCTCTTGGCATTTCTTCGGGAATTTCACAAATAGATAACAAAGGGAAGTGGGGAGAAGCACATGACACAGCATGAACCGACTTTGTAAGAATGAGCAAGAACGTAGAGCTTACCCTCATTCAAATTTAAAACTCAGTCTTCTTCCCATAATCTCATCTACAACTAGCTACAAATATACTATGGGGTAAAAATTCAGAAAGAGTAACATTGGAACAGATTTTAGATGTTTAGTTTAGCCACCATTGAGAATAGATCACACACATACACACATATGTACACACACATATATATGACGCACATATATACACAAACACAGATATACATATACTCATATTCACATACATACACACATGAACACATACATACACAGACGTACACACATACACTCGTATGTACATACACATGCAAACACATACATACACACATAAATATATACACATACACACATATGCACACACTCTACTTTTTTCACACACTCCCAACTGTGCTTAACATTGTAACTTCTTTTTTTATTTTTATTTTTTTTGAGACAGGGTCTCACTATGTAGCCCTAACTGGCTTGGAATTCACTATGTAGACCAGGCTGACCTTGAACTCACAGAGATCCATCTGCCTTGGCTTCCCAGGGCTGGGATTAATCACCTGCAACACCATACCTGGCCTACATTGCAACGTCCCACTCCAGCTTGGGCACTTTTTTTTTTCTCCTTAAGAGAAGTTGTGGTGGGGCTGGAGAGATGGCTCAGTGGTTAAGAGAACTGGCTGCTTTTGCAGAGGACCTGGTTTGATTCCCAGTACCTGCATAGCAGCTGACAGCCGTTCATAACTTCAGTTCCAGGAGATCCAACAGCCTCTTCCAGCCTCTGTGGGCATTGAATGGCACAGGTGCACTTACACACATGCAGGTGATACACTCATACACATAAAAATAAATAAAAATTTTTAGAAAGAGTTCTGGCTTCAAACTCATGATTCTCCTGCCTTAGCTTCCTGAGTGCTGAATTACAGCTTTGGACTTCTATAAGAGTTGAAGTTCACTGTATCCCAAGATGATATTAGATACCTAATTCCCATATCTCTATAATAAATTTTGCTTAGAATATTATGAATTACCTGCTGGGTGTGATGCCATATGCCTTTAATCCCAGCACTTGGGAAGCAGAGGCAGATGGATCTCTATGGGATTGAGGCCAGCCTGGTCTACATAGCAAGTTCTGGGCCAGCTGGGGCTAAAGGGAGACCATGTCCCCCAAAAGTATGTATTACTTGATATTTATTATCTATATATTGCATACTGTTTTGCTTCTTTTTAATTTATAAAAGATTTTACATACTTTGGCTATTAATCTGCTGGTGTGAACCACAAGTACCTTTTCATCCACACAAACACATTTATGAAGGAATACATGAAGTCTTAATTTTGAAACATAATAATAGCAACAGATATTCATGGACCTGTTATCCAATTTATGGAAAGCCATGAGACAAATTTAGAAGATAGATTTAGCTGGGGGACCACGTTTCTCATCCTTTCTGAGGAAAGGTTCCTTCCTCAGCTTTCCTTCATTCTGTGTTAGGCAGACAGTTTTAAATTTAAGTCTGGGTCTGAGGATAATGGGGTAGGCATTTCTTCTTAAACCGCCCTCTTCTTTTTCCAAAGAGAAAAACCTTAGGAAGTTGTGGGTCAGGTGTAAGCTCCCCACACACCAGGCCTGGAAGAGTTCTTGGTCGTTAGTTCCAGGCCCTTGATTAATGTAGGGCTCTTTTCTCTGGAGGTCAGCTTCAGGGGCTGACTCATTCATGCCTCTGAAACACTGTAATTACACAAGTAGAAAAAAAAGGTGTCTAGGAAACTTCATCCTGAATTCTTTATCATTCTTGCAATTAAACAATCGTTTTACCACACAGGTATGTGTCCCTGAGTAGTAGATTAATTTATCTTGCTCTTGAGTTTCAAAATACGGCACCACTCAATCCCATTTCTCACCCAATCTGGCTGTAAGACTCACCCTTGGATCTTCATATGGCTTTACATCTTTCACTTTTTACAGCTATGTAGAATTCCACCAGCAAATATATCAGTCTGTCTTTCAAGGGGACCTTTAAGCTGTTTGCAGATTTTGGTGTCATAAACATTGCATACATTTCTACTGAGGCATGTTTAACAGTTTCTTCAGTAATGTGAGTGGAACTGCTGGTTTACATGCTTTACACACACTGACAATTTTTCAAAGTGTTCATATTAACTAGCATTTTGTATAGCGGAATACCAGCATTCTTACAGTTCAGGATACTTACCCAAGCTTCTTCATTTTCAAAAATCTGGTAGCTCTAAATTGGCATCTCACTGTGGTCATAATCTGATTTCTCCGTTGTTACTTTAACACGCATTAAGATAACTTATTGGAAGGCCATTACGCTGAGACAGCGCTAGGATTCTGGGTTCCCGTATAAGCAAATATCACCTCACTCAATGAGCATAGTACAAAGAACTTGAGCTAACCAATCAGAAACTGCCAACCAACTGATAACTAGACCTATTCTACCAAATAAAAACTGCTGACAAACCTCTAACGAGGGACTTTCCACTTTAACCTATCAAATCTTTTCTTTGTTTTGCTTCTGTGAGCTCTTTGTAAACTCTCCTATTACCTCTTTCATGGACTGCACTAAAGTGCTTAAAAACTGAATATGCCTGTTTATCTTTTAACACACATTTTTTTTTGAGCATTCTGGTTTCGTGTTCTAGGAAAAAAGTAATCACTCATTTCATTTGACTACTGGGGATTTTTGTTTTGCTTCACTTAGTAATTTGTAGAGACTTTTTACATGTTAGGATTATTTAATCTGTTGTTGATTGTAAACTGCAAGTATCTTTTCCCATTCTGTGGTAGTTCTTCCTTTTTATCCTTTGTGACTTCTAAACTTGGTTCTATTTCTGTACTCTGTTAGGCATGTCCAATCTGTAGCCTATAAGCTGCATGCATCCCAGGATAGTTATGAGTAGGACCCAAGACATTTAAAAAATATTTTATTTATTTTTAATTTTATGTATATGAGTGTTATGCCTGCATGTAAGTTAGTGCACCTGTGTTGTGCAATGCCCGTGGAGGACAGAAGAGGCTGTCGGATCACCTGGAACTGGAGCAACGGACAGTTGTTAGCTGCCATGTGGGTTCTGGGATTTGAACCCAGGTCTTCTGCAAGAACAGTGTTCATAACCGCTGAGCCATCTCTCCAGCCCCAAGTAGGACCCAAGACATTTGTAGACCACATCATGTTGCAATGTCAGAAGGTTTGACACCCCTATGTCAAGAACATTTTTTAAGTATTGTTTTGAAGCCAGGTATGTGGTGCATGCATATAGTCTGTGCATGCAGGAGGCTAAAGCAGGAGAATCACGAGTTCAAGGCCAGTCTGGGCTACACAGTAAGACCTCATCTGAAAAAAAAAAAAAATCACTGCTTTGCTTCCACATGACAATCCCTTAAACATTTTAAACTAGAAACTGAAGCCACGGGAGCTAATTACCATCCAAGGTATTTTCCTGCATAATCTCAGATTTCTGATGCACATTCCAGAAGTTTCCTCTCCTTCATTCTAACCAGTCTCCACTCCCAGAAGACCTCCTTCATTATACTGAGCATTCCCAGTTTCCTGACCTGCTCCTAACTTAAGGAATTCCAAGTCCTTTGCTATCTTGGTTCACCTAATTTGCCCATTTTCATTTGGAAAAATGCAGAATTAAAAATAACCTATCTGGTTGGAGAGCTGGCTGCGTAGTTAAGAGCACCAGCTACTTTTGCAGAGGATCTGGGTTCAGTTTGCAGCACCCACATGGCAGCTAACAACCATTCATAACTTCATTCCAATGCCCTCTTCTGGCCTCTGTAGGCATTGCATTCATGTGGTACACTTAAAATGCTGACAAAACACTTATAAGCATAAGATAAAAGTAAATGAGCCGGGCATGGTGGTGCATGCCTTTAATCCCAGCACTCAGGAGGCAGAGGCAGGCAGATCTCTGTGAGTTCAAGGCCAGCCTGGTCTACATAGTGAGTTCTAGGACAGCTGGGGCTACAGGGAGACGCTGTCTCAAGAAGACTAAAAATAAATAAATAAATGAACAATCTTTTTAAAATAACCTAATTTCCTAAGTAAAGCACCCTATTTTCTAGGCCACTGACAAGGTTAGATTTAATTTTTTGTTTGTGGTTAACTCTTTTATGCTGATATTGCCTAGCTCTCCCATGTTTTCTTTTTGAAGCCCATCACTCAGAGAATGCTGAACATTATCATTTACATTTTATTTTATTTATAATAATAATAATTATTTTATGTGCATGAGTGTATTGCCTGCGTGTATGTAAGTATACCCATGTTGTGCAGTGCTCACAGAGATCAGAAGAAAATGTCCGATTCCCCTGGAATTGGAGTTATGGATGATTGTTAGCCACTGTGTGGGTGCTGGGAATTGAACCTGGGTCCTCTGTAAGAGCAGCCAGTGCTCTTAACTGCTGAGCTATCTCTCCAGCCCCTTAATTATTTTTCAATTTTTTGAATTTTATGTGTAAGAGTGTTTTGCCTGCATGTATGTAAGTGTACCACATGCATGCAATATACATGGAGGTCAGACGAAGGCATCAGACACCCTGGAACTGGAGTTATAAATGGTTGTTAGCTACCATGTGGATGCTGGGAACTGAACTCAGGTCCTCTTCAAGAGTAGTCAGTGCTCTTAACTGCTAAGCCATCTTTCTAGCCCTTATTTTTAGTTTTTGAGATAGAGTCTTGCCATGTAGCCCAGGCTGGCCAGGAACTCATTATGCAGCTAAGGCTGGCATTGAGCTTGGGATCCTCCTGCCTCAACTTCCCAAGTGCAAGGATCATAGGTGTAAAATTTTAAGTGAAAGGAAGACACACTAATTATAATAGGGGCACAAAAGACTCCCACGCACCTTCACAGCTATGTAGTTTTGGCAAATGAGAGAGAAAGAAGGAGTACAAGACATTTCTTATCCTTGCCCAGACTGGAGCCCATACTTGCTGTTCCACAAGAGGATTGAGAAGGTAGGGAGGGGACAGGGATCAAGGCTGAAGGCAATGAACCACACAAGACAGTGTACTTCCCGGGGTTCTGTTCCTATCTGTTTCAGGACACTAAAGGACTTTTCAGAGAAAAACTGGATGAATCCTCTCTTGACCTGATTTTGCCCTGCAGGCCAACCATGTGACCTAACACCCCACCCTCATGCCAGACAATGGCCCTCAGGGAGCCTAGCATGCTCTCCACTGCTAGTAGCTGTGACTGCAGGACCACAAGTATCACACAGGCCCAATGTGGGGTGATGAAATTGCAGACCCGGATCTCATGGGCCCCTGGCTTTGTCTGTCACTGCCATCTCAGGTGTCTGTCACATCAACACACTGTCCAACCTTGGTGAGCACCTGAGATGCAGCATGCAGAGCTCCTCAACAAAAGATCAGTGTGGCCGTTCCATACCAGGCCTTTCTGTGGCGGTACCATACACCAGCTTTGTGTCTGAATCATTAACAAGGAAGAAGGCAGCCTGTCAAGTGCTGCCAGTGTGCAGCAGGGAAGTGAGCTGTAGGTGGGATCAACCCTGAGCTTGTGGAACATGGCCTCGGCCTCCTTCACAGACACAGGAGGGAAAGTAGGGTATGTGGTATGAGCAGCACTGACTCTGTGCAAACACAAGGCCTATGGGTATTGTGACCAAATGAATAGCCAAAGAGCTCAAGTTGGTGGTGATTCTTCTGCCCACACAACTGCCACCCGGGTTCCTAAGTCTGGATGGTTCTTACAGCTTTCATTTGCATAGACCGGAACCATCCACCACAGTGGCCACTAACTACAAGCGGCTATTTAAATTCATATTTTAATTCACACTAAACCAAATTAAAGCATTGTTTCCCCAGTTACACTACCCAAATTTGAAGTGTTCGGTGGTCACATGTGTTGGGGACTACGCTGCTGAGGACAACAGAGGACAGTTTCATTGTGTCAGAAAGTTCTGTCGGATCATACTTCGCTTGTACAGTCTATGTAAAAAAGGTCTATCTTCCTTTTATAGAAAAGGAAGTTGAGGCGCAGAGAGATTTAACAACCTGTCAAAGCTGACGGTACTGGAGCTAGAATGAGAACTCAGGACATTTAGTCAGCTATGGTAGCAAGTGCCTGTAATTTAAATACATGGGAGGCTGACATGGGAAGATTGCTGTGAGTATGAGGTCATTCTGGATTTTTTTTATTCTGAGGATAAAGTGTTTTCTAATTCTTCCAGCCACATTTTGAAAGAAGTTTGAAAATTTGAATATCATGACTCCAGCAGCAGGTCAAAGCACCATGGATTCTAAGATGCTTCTGTGGGATACTGGGAGACCTAGTAGCAAGCTGGACTTACTTCGTATACTCACTGTAAACAATATTGTGTAATTGGCAGCTTCACTCTGAATAAGAAGTAAGTATTCTCCAGCTTGGGTCTCTGTCATTTTCAAAATGACCGTGGAAATGACTCCTCTGCAAAAGAGAAAAGAGAACTGGTTACCCTGAAAGGTGTGAAACTAAAAACATGAACTTCACACTGAGTCAGTTGGTGTCCTTATGCTATGGTTCAGAGGGCTGCTCTGTGGAAAACTCAGCTCCTGTCTTGTGCCCAAACTCAGTCTAGACACTATAAGTTTGATTTTGACTTTTAACTTATGCTGGCCCTTGAAAGTGAATGAGTTTCATTCCAGCACCATTTGTTCCGGGTCCACCAGCCTTCGGGAGGAAAACACACAGCCCTAGTGGAACACATGCTTGGTGGTGGCCTGTCGTTCCCTTCAGTGGCAAAGTCTCCTGCTCCATCTTCAGAGCCAGGTAAGTGTACAGTGAGATAACGCGATAAGAGATATTCTGGTTATGCCCCCTTGCTCCATAAAAGAATTCACAACATGGACACAGGAGTTTTCCTATGAAGTAATAACTGCACAGACAGGCCACACAGAGGAGAAACATGTCTCCATGTTAGTATTTGGCTTTCAAATACTGGTAGAGGGAACTCCGGCTGGGGGCAATCTCTGCGGAGTCCATGTGGATGATTTAGTGACTCCCTCTCTCCTCCCATGCTCTGCAGCAGCTCAGTGAGTGATGCTGGACTCAACCCCACATCTGACTCCTAGGTTCTTACCACCAAATACACTTTCTCCAGCAGTGCTGATATTGGTTGGGGGTGGACAAGGCCCCATTTAGACCTCCTGAGTCAGAACACACATTTTCTCAAGGCTCCAGCAATCTAACACATGCTGTAGTGAAGAAGCCCTGCTTTAAGACAGAAGGTGCACGGCCAGGCATGTCCAGGCTGCAGCCACACAGCAGTCAGCAGGACACTTTATTTCCTTCTGCAGGGTGATGTTGGTTCTGGGCCTTCTTTCCTTCTTTTCATGTTTTATTACTATTACTTAGTGTGGGGATATGCATGCCACAGCACATGTGTAGAAGCCAGGAGACAGCTTTGTGGAGCCAGTTCTCTCTTTCTACCTGTATGTGGGATCCAGGGATGGAGCTAAGGTCCAGGTCAAGGGCTTTTACCTGCTGAGCCACCTCACTGGACCTTGGCAATGCACCTTCTTTCTCAGAACCATTTACCCTCTTAGTATCATTTGTGACCTTTTGTTTGTGTGTTTGGAATGCTGGGGATGAACCCGGGGCTTGCACATGCTATGCAAGTGCTCTGCCAGTGAGCACCACCCGTGGCTTTCATTTGTGAGCTCTCAAATGTTAGGTGTTCAGTCTTTCTTCCCATAAGCCACAATCCAGATATAATCATCTACAGCTTTTTATTGTACTAAGTTAAGTAACCTACAGAATATCTGTACCTTTGGTTGGGACTAGATGTGCCCCAAGCCAGGAAACAAAAGAACCCTGTTTTGCTACTTTGGGTGTTTGTTGTTGTTTGGGGAGCAGAGGAGCTCAATCAGGTTATTATTACTATTATTTTTTGAGACAGGGTCTCACTATGTAGCATTGGGCTGGCCTAGAAATCTCTATGTAGACAAGGCTAGCCTCCAACTCACAGAGATCTACCTGCCTTTGCCTCCAGAGTGCTGGGTAATCCCTTTAATAAAGTGCACACCCCCATGGGCTCATGAAACAAAATTTTAGTAAGACTGTCCAAATGTTTTGTTGGAGATGGAGCCAGGGCTCGATGCATGCTAGGCAAGCAGCCTTCTGAACTACAGTTCTTGTCCCCAAGCCAAATTTCTTTACAGAAGAGTGTTTTGGTTTAGCTCCAAGGAAAAAGTAATGGAAAAGCAGGGGCCAAAGAGGCGACTCAGGGGTTAAGAGCACTTGCTGTTCTTCCAGAGGACCCAGATTCAATTCCGAGCACTCACATGGCAGCTCTGTCATCTTCTTCTGGCTTTTGCAGGCACTACACGCATACCAGTAAACACCCTGGCAATCAAAACACTTGTACAACTAAAAATAAATAAATCACTTAAAAAAAAAAAAAAACCCAAAAGCAGAAGTAATAGTCTCAAAAGAGGAAAGGAAAATCAACGTGTTCCAAGATTTGGAACTGAACTTTAGAATTATACCGCCTGTCCTACAAATCACTCAAGAGTTTGTTTGATGGTAAAGAACAAATGAAAATACATGACTGGTAGAAGTCTGTCACACAGCTGCCTTGCTGTGCCAAAGCCTAGAGGCTGGAAAACCCACTGGTTCCTGGGAAGAATGCCTTCTCTGCATCCATGAAGCACCCACAAGGCAGCTAGCAATGGTTCTTAATTCCAGTTCCAGGGAGTCTGACGCCCTCTTATGGCTTCCATGGGTACTGCATGAACATGGTACAGACACATGCAGGCAAAACACTCATAAAATCAAAATAAATAAAAAAAAATCTTAAAACTATTTGACACTAAAAAATCATCAGTAATCTTTTCTCGATTCGTTTTACATTTTGCCAGCTACTTCACATTCGTGGCTCTCTCCCCATTCCCACTCCCCCTACATAAATCTACATAATTATGTGATTTATATGTACATAAACTTTTAAAATTAATAGTTTACTTTTCAGAGTAGTTTCAGATTTGCAGAACAATTTGGCTTAAAGTACAGGGCAATCCCAAACACGTCTTCCTCACACACATTCTCCCATGCTATTGATACCTTAGACATTGTATAGTTTGTTATAACTGAACCAATATCGATTCTTTATCATCAACTGAAGTCTCCAGGTGACATGAAGTTTCCCTTGTGCTGTACATCCTATGGGACTGACAGATAAGGTCATGTGTCTTCACCCTAATTTGACATTTAGTTTATTATTTAGTCACTAGAGATAAGAGTTAGGATACAGATAGGGATGGTGGTTCATGCCTTTAATCGCAGCATTCCCAAGGGAGAGGCAGGCGGATCTCTGTGAGATCAAAGCCAGCCTGGTCTACATAGTGAGTTCCAGCCTAGCTGAGGCTACAGGGAGACCTTGTCTCAAAAAAAAAAAAAAAAAAAGAAGGGATGGCGAGATGACTCAGCAGTTAAGAACACTTGCTGTTCTTTCAGAGGACCCAGCTTTGAGTCCCAGCACCCACATGGTGACTAACAACATCTATAACTCCAGTTCCAGGGGATCCAACATCCATCCTCTTCTGGTCTCTGCAGGGCATTGCACACATGTGGTGTACTTATAGACATGCAAGCAAAACACTCATATACATAAAATAAAAATAATAGATAAAATATTTTTTAAAAAAGTTACAATACACAGGGGCAGAAACTTGACGAGGATTTCTGAGCCAAGTATGGTGCTACATGCCTATAATCTCAGCTTTCGGGAGGCAGAGACAGAAGAGTTTGAAGCCAGCCTGGGCAAGTAAAAACAACAAACAACAACAAAGGAATTCCAAATTAACTACATTTTTTTTTTTTTTTAAAGACACAGGGTCTCCCTGTAGCCCCAGCTGGCCTGGAACTCACTGTGTAGACCAGGCTGGCCTTGAACTCACAGAGATCTGCCTGCCTCTGCCTCTCAAGTGCTGGGATTAAAGGCATGCACCACCATACCTGGCCCCCAAATTAACTACATTTTATGCAAGAAAATTTGGCCCTGAAATATTTGCAGTTTACATACACTCTCACCTGTTTTGTAAATCGAAGTGTGGCTGGCAGTCCAGGGAGCTGTGGTTAAAAACCCAGAAGCAGGAAATGTTCCCTGGGGTGGTAACCAGCACTTGCAGTGTGATGGACTCAGACTCATCTACTTCCACAGTGGCAGCTTCATACACCATCCCTGCACTCTCAGGTCTCAGGGTACACCCAAGGTCTTCTGGAGACTCTGGCACCTAGATGTAGATAAGACACTGTGAAATTCACACTATTATATTGAAGACAGCCTCTTCTTAGCATCAAACCTGTCTATACACATGTTGACATTCTGCATGTCAATGCTGACACCTATTGAGAAGCTATCACTCACTAAAATCCTACTAGTTCTAAATCTCTAAAGAAAAGATTAATACCTTTAGGCTACACTTCCAAAGTGTTATATGAACTATTATATGAGGGTATAGTCCCCTCACCCTCAAAATGTATACACCAAAGTCCTAACCCTCTTTACCACAGAATATGACCTATTTGAATTGAAAAAAAAAAACAAAACAGTTACTACTTAGTAAAAAAAATTAAAATGATTGTTTTAAAAAAGATAGAAAGTTGGAGCTGGAGAGATGGCTCAGAGGTTAAGAACACTGACTGCTCTTGCAGAAGACCCAGGTTCAAATCCCAGCACCCATACAGCAGCTAACAACTGTCTATAACTCCAGTTCCAGGGGATTTGACAGCCTCTTCTGTCCTCTGAGGGCATTGCACAACACGGGCACACTTACCTACATGCAGGCAATACATGCACACATATAAAATAAAAATAATAAACTTTTAAAAAGAAGGTATAAAGATATAAAGTGGCCTTCAAACATACAAGAAAATGCTGAAACTCACTTATAATTAGAGAATCACAAATTAAAACACCAAGCTATCACTTCTTATCTGTGAGCTGTCAAAAAAATTGTAAAAGTCTACCAACACATTTTGATAGTGAAACTTTGAGGAAGTGGATTCTCTCTTACGTAGCTGCAGGAATTTACAGCAGTACACTTCTCAGGAGAATCTAGCGACACCTAATAAGCTTGCACACACACTTGCCATTTGAGCCAGCAATCCCACTTCTAGAAATACATCCTGAAGGGGATAGAGAGAGGGTTCAGCAGTTAAGAGTACTTATTGCTCTTGCAGAGGACCCAGGTTCAGTTCCCAGCACCCACCCACACAGTGGTTAACACTGTAACATTTCTAGGGGATCAAACATCCTCTTCTGTCCTCCGTGGGTACTGCC
>NW_008360317.1:7751139-7775308 GCF_000622305.1 Nannospalax galili | reverse complement strand
TCAAGGCCAGCCTGGTCTACATAGAGAGCTCCACACCAGCCAGAGCTACACAGTAAGACTCGGTCTTAAAAAAACAATCAGAAAGAAAGGAAGGGGAGGGAGGGAAGGGAAAGGAAAGGAAAAGAAAGGAAGGAAGGAAGATGGAAAAAAGGAAGGAAGAAAAAAATCGCTAATACTCAGTGGAGTAATATTGGAAACAATACAAATCCCCAGACACAGGACAGTGACTAAACAATATGGCACAACAATATTATGATGTATGATACAGTGGTTAAAAAAATGAGGGCACACTCTATGAACTGATCTGCAAAGATTTCCTGTATACATTCAATGAAAAGAGCTTAGTGCAGAATTCTCCATCTTCAAGTATGCTACACTGTGCAAGGAAGAGGAGGATATGAGATACACATGTTCACTTGCATATAAGAAATTTGGGACTAATATCTAAAAATCTAAAAGGACTGGTTAACTACAGGAGGCAAGTAGGAAGAAGATGGAAATTCAGTGGTGGGTAAAAGAAGGGATACTTCTCCAAGTATATTTTTTTCAGTGTTGGGAATCGAACCCAGACTTCATACATGCTAAGCAATTGCTCTACCACTGAATAAAACCCATAGCCTTAAATATACTTTTTTATGTAGCTCTGACTTTTAGAAACATTGTCCTGTTTCACAGACTCAAAAAGTAAATAAATGGCCAGTTGCTGGGCATAGTGGCTCATGCCTGTAATCCAGGAATTTGGAAGGATAGCTGTGAGTCAGAGGCCAATCTGATCTACATAGTGAGTTTCAGACCAACCTAGGCTACAGAATGAAACCTTGTGTCAAAAAGTGAAAGAGAGGAAATGAGGAGGAACTAACCAACCAGAATATGGTGGAAAGGCATCAAAATGGAACACAAACCAAAGCAATTCAACTGTTACAAATAAATCACAAAACCATAGTGAAGAAGGCAAGGCAGAAGAACTGGCATAAATCACAAACATTTATGGACTTTAGACAATAATACTTCAGATTCTATACAGCTAAAGACAGAGAGCACTGTGCATGGATTCTGTACTCTGGTTAGTACGTCTGTTGTTCACTGGGGTACTGGTTAGCAATCTGAGACTTGGTTATAAACTAGAATGGAATAATAAATAAATTAATTAAATAATAAATTACAGGTAGTGAGCTTTGCTTCTCCCTTTTAGAGAGAGCAGTACAAAAAAGGAAGTGGTAGGCTAGAACAAACTCTTTGGTATTTTATTGAAATCATGGCTATCAGCGTGAACTTATGATGAGAAAAACAGAAATGATGGAAACAGTTGTGTGGTAGTGATGAGTATTATCCTGCATAAGCTCAAGATCTAAATAAATACTACATATCTATGAGTCCATGATGAACTAAATAAATAATTGAATAAATAAATAAAACAACAGAAAAGGGAAAGCTTGTCCTCATAGAACAATTCTAATTAGTAAGTATATCTTCTATACTTACTAATCAAAGTATACTTACTTTTCAAAGGCTGCCTCATTATTCAGTACACAATTGGACTACAGGATTTCCAGAAATATGTCTCGTTCAAGAATTATGCACCACAGAAGAAATAAAACCCATTAAAAACTAAAAGCCACTGAAACCCTAACAAATTTATTTCATACTGATGTGAGAAACATCTCAAAGGAACAGATCCCACTTCAACAAGAAAGCACATGAGAAAGAGTACTCATCTTTGCTGTGCTTAAGAATGGCACTGTTATTTGTTTAACATGCTTTAAGAACTACTTGGTCTTCATACAATCCTGAATATTGAGTAAGCATATTATACTAAAATAATTATGTATGATTTATTATTAGGGATTAAGATAAGTAATAATTCATTTGCTTTAGAAATTGTGTTTTGTAAGAGATCATATAAGGGGTGATGAGATGGCTCAGTGGGTAAAGGCACTTGCCACCAAGCCTGACAACCTGTGTTCAATCTCAAGGATCCACATGGTGGAAGGTGAAAACTGTTGTCCTCTGATCTCTACATGTACATCGTAACACACACACACACACACACACTTTTTAAATAAATGTAAAAAAATTCAAAGTTTGGGGCTGAGAAGGTGGCTTAGTCATCTCCATGGCTTAAGGTACATATCACCAAGTCTGGCAACGTGAGTTCAATCCCCAGAACCTACACAGTGAAAGGAGTGAACCCACCCCCACAAGCTGTCTTCTGTGGTGGTTTGAGGAATGGCCCCCATAGGCTCGTGCCTTTGACTCCATCTGATGGCACTGTTTGGGGAGCTTATGGAAACTTCAAGAGGTGCATCTTTGTTGGAGGAAGCACATCACTGGGGGTGGGCTTTGAGAGTTCATAGCCTGGCCCCACTTCTAGCTTGCTCTCTCTGCTTACTGAGTGTGGATGGAAAAGTGACCTCTCTGCTTCCTGCTCTAGCCACCTGCTACCACACCTCCCCCCACCATTATGGACTCCCCTTCTGGAACTGTAAGCCAAAATAAATTATTTTTTCCATAAGCAGCTTTTGGTCATAGTATTTTGTTACAACAACAAAAACGTAACTAACACAGAAGTTAATACCAGGAGAAGTGGGATTGCTGCTGTGAAGAACCTGACCATATTTTTTGGAAGAATGTGGAAGGTTTTGGAACTTTAGACTAGAAAAGCAGTTGAATGCTCTAAGTAGAGGTTAACAGGCCGTTCCAGTAGAAATGTAGAAGATAGTAGTGCTGACAATAATGTGGAATTTGGAGTCCGGGTTCATGAGCTTTCAGAGAGAAGCAAAATGGGCTAGAGGTCATCATGTGTTATTTTGGTAAAGAATCTGACTGCTTTTTGCCCCATCCTAAGAGAGAGAGGTTGCAGGCAGCAAAATTGGAGGGACTGAGTCATCTAAACCCTTTGAAACTAAAGATATCAGACATGGAGCTATAGGATTTGGTGTTTGCCCTGCTGGATTTGGTCTTTTCTCACTATGCCCCCACCCCATTCCACCCATTTGGAATGGAAATATATATTTTGTGCTATTGTATGTCAGAAGATTGTAACTTAAAAAAATTTATAGGGGGATCACAGTTAAGAGAGTGCCTTGAGTCTCAGAGGAGACTTTGGACTTTTTTCAAATAGTGTTGAAATTGGGAAAGACTAGGATACTTTTGAAGTTAGACAAAATGCATTTTGCATTATGATATGATCATGAGCCTTTGGAAGCCAGGGAATAAAACATGGAAATTTGAATGAGAAATGTTCCCCATAGGCTCGTGTGTTGAATTCTTGGACACTTGCTTGTGGTGCTGTAGGGGAGGTTATGGAGGCTTTAAGAGGTGCAGTCTTACTGGAGGAAGTATGTCACTGGGGGTGGGTTTTGAGAGTTTATGGCTTCCAATCTTGCACTTTGTTTCCTGTGTGTGGTTAAGATATGATCTCCCAGCTTCCTGCTTTGGCTTCCATATTTTTCCTGACATTATGGACTCTCCTTCTGGAATCATAAGCTAAAATAAACTCTTCCATAAGTCACATTTAGTCATGGTGTTTAATCACAATTACAAATATGTTTTCTGACCTCCACACTTATACCATGGCATGCCCACACCCACACATATACACAATAAATAATGTAATCAAATTAAATTTAAAAAAAAGAAAGAAAGAAAGCACTGCCAGATATGGTAGCACATGCCTTTAATCCCAGAACTTGGGAGGCAGAGGTGGGCCAGTCTCTGCTGAGTTCCAGGCCAGCTAGGGCTACATAATGGGACTCTGTGTCTCAAGAAAAGAAAAGAAAACATATAAATATGAATAGATATTTTCCTATATTGAAAATACATTAAAAAGTTGAAAACATCAGGCTGGAGAGATGGCCCAGTGGTTAAAAGTACTGACTGCTCTTGTAGAGAACCAAGTTCAGTTCCCAGCATCCACATGATGGCTAATAACCATCTGTAATTCCAGTTCCAAGGGATCTGATGCCTTCTTCTGACCTCCATGGGTATTGCACAACATGGGTGTACTTACATACATACAGGCAATACAGTCATACATATAAAATAAAAATAATAAATAAAATAATTTTTTTTTAAAGTTGAAAACACCGTAACAAAACACTATTCTTTGTATGCACTGAAATTCTATTATATTTGCAAATGCCTTAATTTTTAATAAGCTGACTTGTTATGATACCAATATATATTTAAAAATTAAAACCAATAATGCTTTTGCCATGAAAAAACTTGTGTTTTAAATCAAGGCTTTTCTATTCAGATAGAATGTTGCTATTGAAACATTTTTTTTTTTTTTAGAAAAAACTTGAAAATATTTCTCATCTCTGATTTTTTGGGGAAGGGGAAACCATCACATCATGTATTTTTCTGTTATATTTACATAAAAGAAAACAGAATTAGTGAGCCATTATTTGGAAATGTCCATAGAGTTAGCTGATCTATTTTTATTATTTGTTGTATAGAAATTTCTAATACTTTCAGTGCTCTATCATTTAAGTGTCCTTCATTTGAGTACATTCACTAAATACATATTTAACAGTAGACAAGTAGGAATAGCTAGGTTAGATGATCACTATAAAAAGAGAAATGGGCTGGAGAGATGGTGCAGTGGTTAAGAGTATTTTCTACAGGAGAGATGGCTCAGTGGTTAAGAGCACTGGCTGTTCTTCCAGAGGACCCAGATTCTGTTTCCAGCACCCACACGGCAGCAACTGTCCATAATTCTGTTCCAGGGAATCTGATGCCCTTTTCTGGCCTTAATGGGCAATGTACACGTGTGGTATACTTTCATACATTCAGGCAAAACACTCATACACATAAAAAAATAAAAATAAAATAAAAAAGAGCACTTGTGAGGACCCTGGTTCAGTTCCCATCACCAAAATATCAGTTCACAAACATTTATAACTGCAGTTCCTGGGAGATTCAATCCCCTCTTCTGGCCTCCATGGGCACCAGGCACACACATGGTACACAAATATACAAGCAGGAAAACACTCATACACATAATATTAATAAATAAATATTAGAGAGAGAGAAAGAGGAGAGAGAGAGAGAGAGAGAGAGAGAGAGAGAGAGAGAGAGAGAATGAAAAGCAGACTAGAGTCAGAGCCAGAACAGGGAGTAATTTGTATATCAGTCTACACAATGAGAAATCACTGAATGTGAGTCTGGCAAACAAGGGCAGGGTTGTAGCTGGTCCTGAGGAAGGCTAGTCTGGCAGCTAGCTGTAGGAGATGAACTGGGGCAGTAAGAAGTTCCTGAAGAGTTGTGACTCTGAGGAGACTAATAGGGTGTGAATTAGAGAAAGAGCAGCCACACTAGAGAATAGGAGGGGAACTGGCAAGCCACAGTAACTGATGGAAATGTGAAGGAAATATGGGAAGTAGGCCAAAACTGTGCTCAGCTTTCCAGCCTGGAGAATAGATGGTTATAGACAGACATCAATCAGTACAAAAATAATAGCAACTTTGGGGAAGCAGAAATGATAAAATTAGACAAGTGGGTTTCAATGTGCCAATGGGAAATCCATTTATATCCAGGAAGTGGTTTGGAAAATAGAGACTCGGGCTTAGGAGAGAAGCCAGAATTGTTCTTAACAAGAAAGGGAAATGTGGACAGTGAGATGCCTCAGTGGGCAAAGGTACCTGCTGCCAAGCCTGACCATCTGAGTTCAGTGTCTGGAACCCACATGGTGGAAGGAGAGAGTCAAGTCCCATAAGTTGTTCCCTGACCTTCACATGCACATACCCATAAACATAAACACAAACAAACAAATAATGAGAGAGAGAGAGAGAGAGAGAGAGAGAGAGAGAGAGAGAAATGCTCACACTTCTTCACACAGGGTTTTGATGTCCTTTCAAATCCATACCCAAATATATGATCCTCACATATGCAAGGACCCTCACATATACAAAAACATGAGCCCTCAGTGCTGGGGATCCAAGCCACAGCCTCACACAACCCCAGAACAGAGACCTTGATGCTAAGAAGTACAAGGTGGCTGGCAGTATAGATGCTCCTGCTGCACCCAAGATAAATGAATAATGTGTTATATAGATAGAAAAGCCCATTTGGCCATGGCAAAATAGCTAACACTATAGTTTCAATATTACTTTACCGTGAGATACGATGATGACTCTCCCGCTGATGAACCATTGCTCTTATGACTGATTAAAACACACTTGATCACAGGCGGATCTTGATTTGTAAAAGTCTCAAATATCATTACTGACAAAACAACTGTAAAACAAAATAAAAACAATGATGTTGATACACATGCACCTTAAAAAAAAAACATGCATTTGTCTTACCACAAAACAATAAAACAAAATGAAATCGGGGAAAACAGGCCAATAGGAAAGTGTTCAGGAAGTACAGTTTCACGAAAGCCAGTCTACTCTATCAGGAGTAGAGCCACTGAAAGCAGGGACCATCTGTGGTGATGGGAATGTTCTCATCCTCTGCTGTCCAACATTTATAGGTAGCTCTGCTGTCCAATTTATAGGTAGCTCAGCCTCATTTCAAAAGCTTAATAAGCTATTAGCTTTTTAAAATGAGGCTATTAAGCTTTTGAAATGAGGCTGAGCTACCTATAAATTATTAGTATTTATTAGTAAGTTATAAGCTGTTTAGACACTTTTATGATCTTTATAACCAGTGCACTAAATTATGTGATTTTTTGAGAATCTATTTTCATCTTTTATGTTGGGTACTAGCTGGGATCTTTCATCTGCTATGTCATACTATGGGATACTTGCTGGACCAGTCCAAAACTTGCATATCTCTAAGTAAGAGTTTTCTTGAATTAGTTCTGTGATTTCTTCTCTCGCCTTTCTTTTTGGTTTTATTATTGTATTTCATTGTTTTTCCCCAAACCACTGGTCATTCTTGACAGTCTGCTCATACACAAGAAAGAAGCATCGTGTCCATAGAAAGTCGAATGGGGGTGACCTGTCGTCCTATCTCCTATGGAGGTTCATTTTCGAGTCTTTTCTCTTAGGCTGGTCAGATTCTCCAGAGGGGACTTCTCTCTCCCTTGGTTGCTGGTGGTGTTCTGTCAGCCAAGTTCTGTCAACTCACTTTAGGGGTCCTGTAGTAAAGATTTCTCTAGCGTGGGCTGCTCTCTCTCTCGGTTGCTGGTGGTGTGCTTTCAGTCAAGTTCTCTCTGCTCTCTTTCGCTGTCCTGTAGTTAAGAGACTCTCTCTCTCTCTCTCTCTCTCTCTCTCTCTCTCTCTCTCTCTCTCTCTCTCTCTCCCTGTCTCTCTGTCTCTTTCTGCTGGAGATCAAATCAAGGACCTTAGAAATGCATGCCAAGCAAGCACTCTACCAATGTATTCTCTCAAATTAGGTACACCCCAACCCAATACTCAAGTTTAGGAATTTTTAGAGCTATTTTTAGCTATTTATTTTTGTTTATCTAGTTTTAATTAATTTTGAGATAGCATACAAAATAATGTGTTTCATTATGGCATGAAATGTTGAGATTTCACATTGAGATTTATTTGATAAAAATTGCAAATATTTCAGTGTACATTGCGACATTCCGATATGCATGCACACTGTGAAATGAATACCACAGTCAAGCTTGCTAGCCTCCAACAACCCACACACTATCTTACTGCAGTGAGAGGACTGAAGATCGCCACTTAGCACATACATCTCTGTCATTTGCACTGTTGTTTGAGTGGTTTTTTTTTTTTTTTTTTTTGGTAGAGACAGGAAGTAAATGTCTACTCTACTCACTCATTTTTGCTCCCTGTAATCTGAGATAGATAGTCTTGGAGAGTTTAAGATCCTTTCTTGTCCCACTCTCTAAGGTTTTTGCTCTCTATTCTTTTTTGAAACAAAATTTTATAGTCTAATTTACTCAAATTATGCACAGTAAGGCATAACATTTTAGAAGTGGGTGTAAAGTGCTACCTATACAACCACCCCCATAGTCAAGATAATGAGCTTATCTGTCAGTACCCAAATTTCCAAGCTGTTTCAAATAGACAATATCATTTGCTATTCCTGCAGGCCACACATAGAATGAACCAGTTGTGTCATATTCTTAATATCTGGGCTAATGAGACATTCAGTCTTTCTTCTATTTAAAATTTTATGTATTAGAATTGCTTATGTTGTGTGTGTGTGTGTGTGTGTGTGTGTGTGTGTGAACTGGAATTACAGGCAGTTGTGAGTCACCTGATGTGGGTGCTAAGAACCAAACTTGGGTCCTCTACAAGAGCAGTAAGTGCCCTTCACAGCTGAGTCATCTCTCCAGACCCCCAAATCAAGTTTGGGAAATGAGGTTACTTTGTGATAAATTATGCTTTAAATTTACACATACATTTTTTTCATGGAGTACAGTATGTTTTGGTATATGCCCTTTTTGTTCATTGGCTTTCCAAGGCTCTGGGTGGGTCTCAAACTCTTGATTCAAGCAATCCTCCTGCCTCAGCCATCCAACTAGCTGTGACTATAGAGAAATACTACTACATCTAGCTAATGCATTTTAAAACATGATCATTATGACATTTATTCATTTTTTTATCCATCCACAAAACTAAAAAAATAGTGAGTCCATCCAGTGGCCCAGAAAAGAGAAACTATATCTTAAGTTGAAATCAAATAGTGACGTTTATATGGCGTATTACTATTAACCAAATTCTACATTGTATAATAGATCTATAGACTGTATTTCTCCAGTCTAACTGAAACTTTGTACTCTTTGTCATTGAGTACAAAAATATTTTCTGTTAGTCTGTGGCGTGGGTCTTTTTTGTTTTGGCTATTTGATTTTGTTTTTGTTTTGTGTTGGTTATTTTGCTATGTTGTTTTGTGAGGCAGGATTTTACTGTATAGCCCAGGCTCTCTTTGAACTTAAGATTCAAAGACAGCCTCCCAAACAAGGACCGTGTATTGTTTCTTTCTTTTTGTCTTTTTGAGACAGGGTCTCCCTGTAGCCCCAGCTGACCTGGAACTCACTATGTAGACCAGGCTGGCCTTGAACTCACAGAGATCTGCTTGCGTCTGCCTCCCCAGTGCTGGGATTAAAGGTGTAGACCACCATGCCTGGCTTTGTTTTTGTTTTGTTTGAGACAAGGTTTCACTCTGTAGCCCCAAGCTGTACTCAAACTCACAGCAATCCTCCTGCCTCCCAAGTCCAGGACAATAGGCATGTATCCCTGTGCCTTACTCTGTTTTTCTTTTTAAATATTTTATTTATTATTTTTATTTTATGTGTACGAGTGTATTGCCTGAATATACGTGAGTGCACCCGTGTCATGCAATGCTATGGAGGTTAGAAGAGGGCTTCGGCTTCCTCTGGAACTGGAGTCAAGGATGGTTCGCAGCCACCATGTGGGTGCTGGGAATTGAACCCAGGTCCTCTTCAAGAGCAGTCAGTGCTCTTAACCGCTGAGCCATCTCTCCAGTCGCAAATATTTTATTTATTATTTTTATTTTATGTGTATGCATGTATTGCCTGCATGTAGGTAAGTGCACCCACATCGTGCAATGCCCGTGGAGGACAGAGTCCATCGGATCCCCTGGAACTGGAGTTACAGACAGTTGTTAGTTGCCATGTGGATGCTGGGATTCAAACCCGGATCTTCTACAAGAACAGCTAGTGTTCTTAACCACTGAGCCATCTCTCCAGCTATTTTTCATTTTTTGAGACAGTGTCTCACCGTGTAGCTCAAACTGGCCTTAAACTTCTGCCTCAGCTTCCCCAGTGCTGGTTTTATGGTTGTCTTAGTCTCCTTTCCTGTTGTTGTGATAAAATACCCTGATTAAAACACCTTAATGGGGGTGGGGCTGAAGAGATGGCTCAGCACTTAAGAGCACTGGCTGCTCTTGTTAGGACCTAGATTCAGTTCCCAGCACCCACATGGTGGTTAACAACCATCAATTTCACAGGATCTGACACTGGTCTCTGCAGGCACTGTACATGCATGGTGCACATACACATATGCAGGCAAAACATTCATACACATAAAATACAAGTAAAGTTAATTTTTAAAAATTTAAAGCAACTTAAGGGAGAAAAGGTTTATTTGACTCCCAATTCCTACAGTTCAGCATTGCAGGGAAGTAAAGGCAGCAGGAACTTGAAGCAGCTAGTCACATCACACCCCACAGTCAAGAGTAGAGAACAGTAGATGCATGCAGAGTTGCCATCAGCTCGCCTTCCCACTTTTACACAATCCACAATCCCTTGCCTAGGGAATGGTGCCACCCACAGTACAAGGTCTTCCCAATTCAATGAACACCATCAAGATAATCCCTCACAGATTTGCCCACAGGCCAACCTGACCTAGACAATCCTTCACTGAGACTCTTCCCAGGTGATTCTAGATTGTGTCACGTTGACAACTAAAACTAAGCATCACAACGGGTATGAGACACCATGCCTAGCAATACTTTGTTTTTTAAAAACCAGAAAATATTAATCTCGAAGATCGCTAATGTATCAATTTTTCTTTTATGACTCATACTTTTGGTTTTGTATAAATATATAAAAATCTTTACCTAACCTAAAATCAGAAAAGTTCCCCCCTAGAAGTTATATATAGTTCTAGGTTTCACATTTAGTTTTTTTACATTTACATTTTAGTTTTGCAGTTAGTATAGAATCCATTTTGAGTTAAGTTTTCATATGGACCAAACTTTGTGTATGAACATATTTAGATACGAATATCTAATTGTCTTAGCACCATTTGTTGAGAAACTATGATTTCTCCACTGAATTATCTTTACACTTTTGTCAAAAAATAAATGGGCCACCTATTTCTGGTTTACTTCTGAAGTCACTCTACTGTTCAGTTAGTCTATTTGTTCGGCTGCCAATATTTTACATCTTCATTGCCGTTGCCTTACCATGTTTTGAAATCAAGTACTTGAAGGTCCCCACCTTTGTTCTTTTCAAAGTAGGATTGGCTCTTATAGGCCTTTTGCATTCCATATGAATTTTAGAATAAAATCAACTTGCCAATTCCTACAAAAAGATCTGCAGGAATTCTGAAAGGAGTTTCATTAAGTCACAGATCAATTTGGGCAAAAGTGACATTTTAACAACATTGAATCTTCCAATACCCACAGGATAGTGTATCATGTTTTTGTATTTATGTTTGGTTTTGGCTTTTTGAGAAAGGGTCTCACTCTATAGTCCAGGCTGCCCTTGAATATGCAGTGATTCTCGTGCTTTAACTTCCCAAGTATTGGGCTTACAGGCACGTGTCCCCATGCCCAGGTATATATAGAATTAGTTTTATTTCTTCTTTAAATATTTGGTAAATCCTCCTGAAAAGCCAACTGCTCCACTAGTTTCCATTGTAGGAATAATTTTAAACTACGGTTTCAAATTATACCAATACTTAGCGTATCAATTTTTCTTGAATAAGTTTCAGTAGTATGTTTTTCAAGAAATTTTTTCATTAAGTCAAAACTATCACAGTAAAGGTATAAAATTTATTGCTACTGCTGTTGTTTTGTTTTGATTTTTAGCTTGCTTGGTTTTTACTTTTATTGTTGTTGTTGTTGTTGTTTTCCAGTGCTGGGGATGAACTTACTGCCTCCTGAATACCAGGCAAGCACTCTACCAAAGAGCTCTACCCTCAGCCCCTCATAGATACATTTAAAGTCTGTGGGTTCTGCAGTTATATTGCCTCTCAAGTTCTTGATATTGGCAATTTGATCTTTGCTCATTGTTTTCTTGTTGCTTTGCCTAGAGGTTTATCAATTTAATTGATCTTTTGCCAATTAGCTGTCAAGGGGGTGCTGGGAACTGAACCCAGGTCCTCTGCAAGAGCAGTCAGTGTTCCTAGCTGCTGGGCCACCTCTTCAGTCCCACATTTGCCCTTAATTACTCTTTTCTGCCTCCTTTAGGAAAAAATAATTGAAATTTTATTTACTTAGTGTGTGTGTGTGTGTGTGTGTGTGTGTGTGTGTGTGTGTGTGTGGTGTGCCCATGCATGCACACATGGTGGCCAGAGGTTGATGTTGGGTGCATTCCTCTATTGCTATCTACCTTATTTTCTAAGACGGGGTATCTCACCAAACCTGGATTTCCCTGTTTCGGCTAGACTGGCCCACAAATCTCCAGGATCCACCTGATTCTGTCTTTCCCAGCACTGATGTTACAAACTCATGTCACAGCACCTAGCTTTTACATGGGTGTCAGGGATCCAAACACAGTTCCTTGTGCTTCCAACAGCAAATTCTTTTATCCACTGAGTGGTCTCCTCAGTCCCTTGAATTTTTAAAATGATTCTACTTCCTTTCCATTCTTAATTTACCCACTGTCATGCTGTGTTCTTTTAATGGTTTGTACCCCCACATCTCTACCTTGACACTGTCTACATTTTCAAGCTGTCATACTACTTCACATCACAGGAACCATACAGCAGTGTGTTTCCGTTTCAGCCCTTTGGGGTTATGGTAGACACACTGGATTGCTACAGAAGTGATATACCCCACAAGACACTGTCATTAGTTTGGCTTTAAATAGTAATACTTGAAAAGGATTTAAATAATAAAAAGACTATTTACTAACAGTTATTTTTTTTCCTAGTGTTCCTCATTCTTTTATGTAAATCTGGATTTTCAGCTTGTATTATTTTCTTTCTGTCTAATGGTTGCATTTCATGTTTCTTATTTTGCTGGCTTGGTAATGGTTATTTCTTTCAAGTTTTTGGGGTCTTGTCTTTTTCTTTGTTTTTTTGTTTTGTTGTTGCTGTTTTAGATGGGGGTCTTACCATGTAGCCGTGGCTGACCTGGAGCTCACAGAGATCCACCCGCCTCTGCCTCCTGAATGCTGGGCTTAATGGTGTACACCACCACCTCTGGCTCTTCCAGTTTTAAAAAAAAATAAATTTTATTTATTGTGTATATGAATGTAGGTGTACAGCACATGTGTGGAGGTCAGAGAACATGTTTTTGGGGTTGGTTCTTTCCATCACGGATTCTGGGAATCAAAGTCAAGTGGCTGAGCTTGCACAGCAAGTGCTTTTATCTGATGAGCCATCTTGCTGGCCCTTCCTTCAGTTTTTATACATCTAAAACAGTAACCGTTTCATCTTCATTTCTGGAAAGGCGTTTCTCTAGATATAGAATTCTACACTTCTGTTATTATTTTTCTACAGGGTCAGTGAGATGACTCAGTGGATACAAGTGCTCGCTGCCAAGCCTGAGGACCTGATTTTATCCTTAGGAGCCACATTGTGGAAGGAGAAAACTGACTGCTGCAAATTCCCCTCTGACTTCCACATGTGCCCTGTGGCATGTTTGTCCCACACACATGCCCATACATACAAATGAACAGATAAATGTAATTTTAAATAAAGATGCTGTGCTGTATTTTGGTGTAATGTTTATGACAAGAAATCTGCTGAACAAATGTGTTTTTTCCCTTTGGATGTCTTGAAGATTTTTTTTGATGACTATGTTTAATCCATTTGATTATAATGAGCCTTCTGTAGTTTTCTCTGTATGTCATGTACCTAGATTTTACCGGGTATCTTCAACTTGTGGACTTATCTTTATCAGCTTTGAAAATTTTTCCTCCAGTTCCTTCAAACATTTTTCCCTGCCCTCCTCCTTTTCCTTCTTTCTTTCAGGACTCTAAATACATTTATGTTTGACCACCGAAGGTTTCCCATAGCTCCTCATTCTCTGTTCATTCCAGACACTTTCTATCACTACAATTTTGAGTTCACTCATCTTTTCTTCAGCAGTTTTTAATCTATTAACCCACCCAGTGTAATCGTGATGTTCATGTCAAGAAGTTCAGTTTGAGTAACTTTTAATATCTACTACGTTTCTGCTTAACAGGCACAGTCTTTCTTCAATTTTGAGAAATAAGTTGAATATAATTATAATATATGTCTTACATTTTTTAATTTATTATGTGTATGAATGTTTTGCCTGTATGAATGTAAGTGCACCAGTGTGTACGGTGTTCATGGAGGCAGTCAGAGAGGGTGGCAGATCTCCTGAAGGAGTTATAGTTGTTAGTCACTATGTGCTGGGAACCAAACCCAGGTCCTCTGCTAGAGCATCCAGTGCTCTTAGCCGCCAAGCCATCTCTCTGGCACCATAATCACTGTTTTCATGTTCTTGTCTACTTGTTTCACTTTCTATGTCATTTCTGGGTTCATTTTGAATGATTAATTTTAATTCTTTATTATGGGTTGAATTTTTCTTTGTCTACTTATTTTTAAAAAATTTTAAGTTATGGGGCTGGAGAATCAGCTTAGTGGTTAAGACCACTGGCTGCTCTCACAAAGGACCCCGGTTTGAGTCCCAGAACCCACATGGCAGCTAACAACTCTCTGTAATTCCAGTTCTGGGGGAATTTAACAGCTTCTTCTGACCTCCGCCAACCAGTGCTCTTAACCTCTGAGCCATCTCTCCAGCCTCTCCCCTCTATTTTTGAGACAAGATCTCATGTAGTCTGGACTGACCTCAAACTCACTTTGTAGCTGCTGAGGCTAGCTTTGAACTCCTGATCCTTCTGCCTCCACCTCCCAAGCGTTGGAATTCCTGGCATGTACCACCATCCTCAGTGCTGTCCACAAATTTATGGTTGGGTGCTAGACAGCATGAATCTTACTTCAGTGTTTGTATTTGTTTATTTTGTTATTGTTGCTGTTGTTTATGCTGGAGAGTGAACATGGGGCTTTTGTGTACATCTAGGCAAATGCTCTATCACTAAGCCATATGTACAGCTCTCTATTAAGTATTCTTGAACTTTGGGGGGGGGAATTAAATTTGTTGTAAATATTTTATTTATTGCAGGTTTAGCTTTTACCCTTAGATATGATCAGAGTAAGGTTAACTTTTCTCTACAAGTGGACCTCATCAAAATTAATAGTTTCTGTTTCTCTAAAACTTGATAAAATATGAAAAAGACAATTTACAGGATGAAGGTATTTTTAGATCACATATCTGATAAAGAATTTGTATCTATAATATACAAATAACTCTAATACTAATAATAAGAAAATAATCAACCCAGTAATAAATGGGAAAACATTTTAGGAGACACTTTACCAAACAAATGAGGACTACAATTAAGGCCATGAGCTGTTGCTTCACACCATTAGTCACTAGGGGAATACAAATCAAAACCACAATGACATATTGCTACACCCTTATTAGAATGGCCAAAAAAACAAAAACAGAAAATCGACAGCAGCACGTGCTAAAAATGATATTGAGCAACCACAACCCCATGGACACTTGAGGCAGATGAAGAGGACAATCACTTTGAAAAAACAGTTTGGAGCTTTGAGAGAACTTAAGACTTTGCTTAGCACAAAACTCACGTATGCAATAGCATTCTTACATATTTACCCAGTAGAAAGTACAACTATGCTCATGTAAAACTCCTGTTCTCAAATGCTTATAGCAGTTTTATTCATAATTAACAGAAATTGGGAGCAAATAAGGACCAGAAAGCCACTTAGTGGGTAAATAAACTATGGCTTAGCCACATATTTGAACACTACTCAACAACAGAAAGGAAAAGTTGCTGGTATAAAACAGTGTGAATAATTTTCAAAATCTTTATGCTGGGCTGAGTGTGGTGGTACACATCTTTAATCCCAGCACTTGGGAGGCAGAGGCAGCCATATATCTGAGAGTTCAAGGTCAGCCTGGTCTACATACAAGTTCAAGTCAGTCAGGATTACAGAGTGAGACCCTGTCTCCAAAAAAAATTATGCTATGTGAAATAAACAGCCTCAAAAGACCACATGTTATACAATTCCATGTATGTGATATTCTGAAAAATGAAGAATGGTAGCAACAGCAACAACAAAAAAGAGTACTGGGTGACAGGGGTTAGGTGCAGAGAAGTAGAGTTGACTATGGTGGAGCATAAGGGAGCTGGGGTTGACTACAGTGGACTGTAAGGGAATTGGGGAGTGAATGGAAATGTTCTACATTGCAACAGTGGTGGCAGTTATGCAAATGTTTCAAATAGACTCCTGGAACTAGACATTTAAAAAGGCGAAATTACTACAGAAAATCATGGCTCATTAAATCTGACTTTAAGCAGCTGATGGATATTTTGCCGTATCAGTAAGGTTTTTTTTTTTTTTTTTTTCCCAAAAATATATCCCAAAGCCTTCATGAAAATTCCCAGATTCTTGTTTCAAATCCATGTGGAGTCATGAAGGCAGCTTTGGAAATAGAAAAATGGCTGTCAAGGTTATATTCTTTTAGGTTTAGGTTTAAGTCTGGTCTTAAGAAGTTCATGCCTCCTGCCTGTATATTCTTTCCTTAAGTGTCTCTCTCTCTCTCTCTCTCTCTCTCTCTCTCTCTCTCTCTCTCTCTCTCCCCTCTCTCTCGCTCTCCTTTTAGACTTATGCTTATGTCTATATTCAAACATTATCTTAACAGAGTCCAGCTTCATTTGGCTAAAAAAAAAATCCAGGTATGGTAATACATGCTTGTAATCCCAGCACTCAGGAGACAGAAACAGGAGGATTACCCCAAATTTGAGGCAAGGCTGGTCTACACAGTAAGTTCTAAGCTAACTAAGGCTACACAGTAAGTCTGTGTTACAAAACAATCAAACAAACAAAAACCCAAAAATAAATAAATATTTTCTCTCTAAAGGCAAAGCTACAACTTAGATTGCATAAAACCAACAGGAGAATGTCAGAATACCTCACTTTCAAGTGGAGGCTTCTGTGAGGCAAAAAGCACGCAGTAAAAATTGGAGACGTGCCTTTAATCCCAGCACTTGGGAGGCAAAGGCAGGTGGATCTCTGTGAGTTCAAGGCCAGCCTGGTCTCCACAATGAATCCAGGCTAGCTGTGACTACAGGGAGACCCTGTCTCAAAAAGACCAAAAAAAAAAAAAAAAAAAAAAAAGGATTGGAAACATCGTGAGTTTGAAACCCCCACTAGAACTTTAGTTTACAGTACAGTAAACTTGAACACATTATTTAATCTCCATTTTCTTCATCTGGTAAATGAGGGCAGTGGATAAGCTCCCATTTTCTCTACTCATCTATTTTATGCTCTTTCCCTATAAACTACCATCTATTTACTCAAGGACTCCAAACTTCTACCCCTGTGTGCCTCATATCTTTGAGCACGTAGCTATATATCTGGGTGGTGCCAGGAATCTTAACTAAAACTGAACTCACTTTTTCCTTCCCCATTTCCTTCCACTGCTCTTACCTCTTTCTCTCCCTCAGTATTAGCACATCCACTTCATGGAAGCCAGACAGTCAAAGCTTTTTTGACCTTGAACTCTCAGGCTCAAAGGACCTTCCTACCTCAGCCTTCCAAGCAGCTGGGACTACAGTTGTGGCCACCCACCCAGCTCCAGGAGGCAGTTTTGATTCCTTTCCCATCCTCACTTCCCATCTAAACAGCAGTCAATTCTAGTCTCAAATCTATTCTCAGCTCAGCATCTCTATTACCATTGTCATAAAGTCTTGGTAGCTGACTCTGACCTGGACCACTGCCAACAACTTCCTAGGCAGCCTCCCTGCAAGTCTGCTGACATGCTATCCATTCTCCACACAGACAACACACGTCCTTTGTTCAAAACCCCCACAACTGATAGCAGTGGTTCTTACCTCTTTTTTTTTCTTACCTCTTTTTTGACTCACAGATCCCTTTGAAAACCAATGAAAGCAACGAACACTTTCTCAAAAGTAAGTAAATAAAACACACACGGTGGGGGGAGAGAGAGAGAGAGAGAGAGAGAGAGAGAGAGAGAGAGAGAGAGAGAGAGCAAGCTCAGCAGATGAAGGTACTTGCCATCAAGCCTAAGGACCTGAACTTGACCTTTGGTACCTACCTGGTGGAGGTAACCAAATCTCCAGCTTGTCCTCCAGCGTTCACACATACAGCCACCCCAAAATAAATAAATAAATAAATGTAATTTTAAAAGAGTATTTGGCATTTTTTTAAAAAAACTAAAGGCCAAGCCCCTGTCATATTACCAAAATGTACCTTCCATGGTTGGGTGTGGGAATGTGGTGATTCTCATCTAGAATACCAGTACTCAGGAGGCTGAAGCAGGAGGGTCAAGAGTTCCAGGTCAGTCTGGACTGCAAAACAAGACTCTGGCTCAATAAAATAGAAACATTTAAAAATGTGTGCGTGCGCGCGCGCACACACACACACACACACACACACACACCCCTTACAAATTATGATGGCAACCATAGATTAAAAAAAAAAAAGCACTAGTCACTAAACAGCCTTTAAACAATTTTCTAGGGAGCCCAAGAGATGTCTCAGTTGGTAAAGGCACTTGCTGCCAAGTCTATCGAACTAAGTCTGATCCCCAGAACTCACATGATGGAAAGAGAAATCTGACTCCTTCAAGTTGTCCTCTGACCTCCACACACATGCTTCGGCACACATGTGCTGACACATACATACATACATACATACATACATACATACACGCAAAGTAAATAAGCAAATGTAAAAATAATTGAAAACCAATTTTCTGAGTTCAACTTTATAAATGGCAGCCACTGTAATCCTGGAGACCTTATGTATTATGTTCCAGCAACCGGAAACGGAATTCTGGCTTTCCTCAGGTTTGTTACCTCTGAACCTTGTTCCTTGCTATCCTATTTGCTGGGACCATCCTCAGCCTCTGCTCTCCCCATCCGCAATCACAAATCTTCCCAGATGTGCCTCTGGGATGGTCTCCTTTTGGAAGCTTTGCCTTGTTTTCTCTGGGTTAGAGTCTTAGTTTTTATGCATGTCTCTAACATTGCATCACAGATTTACCTCTGCATTTAAACTCTTGCTGCCAGCACATCATTAACCTGGGAACTCTTTGAGGGCAGTGTTGTGTGGCATTTGGAGGTACTATATAATATTTGGGTGGGTGCTGGGGATAGAACCAGGTCTTTGTGCATGCTAAGGCAAGTGCTCTACCACTGAGCTACACCCTAGCCCTGAGCAGTTTTTAATACAAGTCTTAGACATAGATAGTACTTAAAAGTACTTAACCAAAGGAGTAAAGGTGAGAAAGAAGGCGAGAGGGGAAGAAAGAGGGGAATCTTAAATCCCAAGTTTTGACTCTAAATCTTATTTATTTATTAATGTGTATGAGTGTTTTATCTGCATGTATGTAAGTCACTCATGTCATGCAAAGCCCACAGAGGCCAGATGAGGCTGTTGGATCCTCTGGAACTGGAGTTAAGGATGGTTGTTAGCTGCCACGTGGGTGGTGAAAATCAAACCCAGTCCTCTGCAAGAGTAGCCAGTGCTCTTAACCACTGAGCAATCTCTCCAGCCTTCACTCTAAATTGTTATGATATTTTCAGGCTTTATTTTATTTATTTTTAAAAAATATTTTATTTATTATTTTTATTTTATGTGTATGAGTGTATTGCCTGCATGTATGTGAGTGCGCCTGTGCCAGGCAATGCCACAGATGTCAGAAGAGAGCTTCTGATTCCCCTGGAACTGGAGTTAAGGACAGTTTGTACCCACCATGTGGGTGCTGGGAATCAAACCTGGGTCCTCTGCAAGAGCAGTCAGTGCTCTTAACCGCTAAGCCATGTCTTCAGCCCCCAGGCTTTATTATTTTTTACATTTTTAAAATTTATTTGTATTTTATGTATATGAGTGTTGCCTGCATGTATGTAAATGCATCTGTGCCATGCAAAGCCTGCAGAGGCCAGAAGAGGGTGCCAGATCCCTTGGAACTGAAGTTATGGATAGTTGTTAGCTGTCATGTGGGTGTTGGTAACCAAACCCAGGTCCTCTGCAAGAACAGCCAGTGCTCTTAACCACTAAGCCATCTCTCCAGCCTCATTTTCAGACTTCTCATCTCTCTGCAAAGCTGCAGAAACAAGGCACCTGCCTAAACAAGGCATTACAGGATTCATCTGCTGAAGATGTCTCCTTTTCAAAAATGAGGAACTTAAGTGCAGAGCTATCTCCACAAGAAAAGAACAAGTTTCCTACTTGTCTTGTGAGCCCTAATATTTCTATCTGTGTTTTCTCCAAGCACAGAATATCTAGCATTAGGAAAACCTTACTCAAATAGCAAAGAATTTGAAGATTGAATTTAGTGAATATCTTATAAGCAGAGCACAGTATTTGAGATAAATACTGGCAATATCCTGCTTCAATGTAGATTGTAAATAATTCTATGGTGGAGTCTTGGCTACTAATCAACCTCAAAATGACAGCAGTGAAAAATTTTTTTACTGTTTAATCTAAAAAAAATACCAATAGTTCCTCTTTTGGGAGCTTATGCAATTCCTCTAGCCACAAAAGAACATCGTGTGTGCTTTATATTATTTTTATATTTCCTTCACATGTGTTGATACTCAAAGAACAGAATTGTGTGAGCCAAATTAACGACCATCGGTAACGACTGCAAAAGCATTCATTATTTCAGAACCACTGAGGATACTGTCATAGAAAGTAAATCATCCAGGTACAAAGTTCACATTCTGCCTCAAAGGGTAGGAAAAACCTTTGACCATCTAACTTCTGCTAAAACCTTTTTGGAAGTCACAGAAAAAGAAGACAAGGCTACAAAGTCAGCCAGGTATGGTGATCCCAGCACTTGGAAGGCTGAGGTAAAAATATCTCAAGATCAAGGCCAGCCTTGGCTACATAGCAAGTTCTAGACTTTTGCTATAAGACTCTGCCTCAGAAAAACCAACCAACCAACCACCACCAACGACAAAATCACCCAGACTCCAAAACACTCTACTCAGACAAACCCCTTACTGTGAGAGTCACCAGAGTTTATCTCAGCATGAATGAAGGACAGAGCAGAATAGTACCATCAAGCTATAAGGCAAACTAAGCCACTTTTGAGCCCCTCAATTTCCTGTCTCCAAATTCTTTTTTTTTTTTTTCTGAGACAGAGTCTGGCCTGGAACTCAATATACTCAATATATAGACCAGGCTGGCTTTGAACCCACAGAGATTCTCCTGCCTCTGCCTGCTAAGTGCTGGGATTAAAGGCATGAGCCATCACACTTGACCCTTCTCCAATTTCTTACTTGCTGTATCTGTAAGATCCCTTTCAAACTCAAGAGGCTTGGACATGGTGGCGGGAGAACTTGAGGCCAGCTGGGACTACATAGTGAGACCCTGTCTGGAAAATCCAAAAGGAAAAAATACAAATGAAAACAATAAAACTCTACTTTGGATGCTAATTAACTTTTAAAATTTAAAACAAAAATATTCTTTACTATTGAGATCACTTGCTTTTTGGCTAAATAAAAATCTTAATCTGAAGATTAAGGTAATATCTACAAGGCATTTGTTGAGTCAGAAAGATAGTAACCTATCTATCCATCTTTTTGTCTGTCTTTTTCTTTTAAAGGTAATCTCCAACACTGAATGATATAGCCTCCTGTCACACTGATCTCTGAGAGAATGAGGACAATCAAGAACACATGAAACTGCAGAGAGGCCTGGAAGTGAGGGGAGGTGCTTCTCAACAGAGCACAAACACTCTGTGAGAATAAAATGTAGTTGCCGGGCATGGTGGTGCACGCCTTTACTCCCAGCACTTGGGAGGCAGAGGCAGGTGGATCTTTGTGAGTTCAAGGTCCAGCCTGGTCTACATAGGGAGATCCAGGACAGCTGGGGCTACAGGGAGACCCTGTCTCAAAAAGACAAAAAAAAAGTAGGTTTTGGGGCAGGAGAGACAACTGCTCTTACAGGGGACCCAGGTTCGAGTCCCAGAACCCACATGGCAGCTAACAACCATCCATAACTCCAGTGCAGGGGAATCCAATGCCTTCTTCTGACCTCCATAGGCATTACACAACACAGGTGCATTTACACACATGCAGACATAACATTCATACACATAAAATAAAAATAAAAATTAAAATAAATAAATTAAGATGTAATCAACAAATTTGTTCAGAGAATCATTCAGAAAATTGCTTCTTGCTTGGTTCCATGGCCTGAGCCTGTAGCTCCAGCCACTTGGCAGGCTGAGGCAGGAACTCATTGCTTGATCCCAGGAGTTCAAGACCAGCCTGATTAACATAGTGAGAACCCCATCTCGAAAGTAATAAAAACAAATGCCCTCCTCCCAGCTAGGCATGAGAGTGTAGCCCTGTAATCATAGCACTTGAGAGGTGGAGGCAGGAGGATCAAGAGTTCAAAGTCATTCTTGACTACATGTTGAGTTGGAGGCCAACCTCAGCTACATAAGACTCTGTCTCACATATACCACTCCTTAATCCCACCTCAAACTGCCTCTTCCTTAAATGTAAAATGCAGCCATATTTAATTATGGAACGGACCATTCATTTTGCTTTCAATGGAAGAACATTCACTGCCTCTTTCCTAGGCATTCACTGCACTCTATCTATCTACATTTAAAAAAATATTTTGTTTACTATTTTTATTTTATGTGTATGAATGTATTGCCTGCATGTATGTGAGTGCACCTGTGTTGTGCAATGCCGTAGAGCTCAGAAGAGGGCTTCGGATTCCCCTGGAACTAGAGTTAAGGATGGTTTGTAGCTACCATGTGGGTGCTGGGAATCGAACCCAGGTCCTCTGCAAGGGTAATCAGTGCTCTTAACCACTGAACCATCTCTCCAACCCCTCCTCCCCCAATCTACTTACATTTAAGTAGATTTACAAGGCAAAACCCCTGGGATTCCTATTCTTTTGAATTTTTATTATTTTATTTTATTTATTTTAGGTTTCTTTTTTTTTGGTCGGTCTTTTTGAGACAGGGTCTCTCTGTAGCCCCAGCTGGCCTGGAACTCACTGTGTAGCCCCAGACAGGCCTCTAACTCACAGAGATCTGCCTGCCTCTGCCTCCCAAGAGTTGGGATTACACCACATGTGGCTTAGTTTTTTATTTTTTCAAATTTCTTTTTTTTATTTTTAAATATGTGTATGTGTTTGTGTCTGTGGGTAGGCTCCCCAGGAGACCAGAAGTATCAAATTGCTTGGAGTTACAGGTGGTTGTAAGATGTCCAATGTGGGTGTTTGGAATTAAACTTTGGTCCTCTGGAAGAGCAGTATGTGTTCTTAACCACTGAGCTTTCAGGGATTCCTATTCTTATGTTGTTGAAACTTTCTTCACTGAAGCATGCTATTTTTATTTATTTTTGTTGTCTTGCATATATATGCATGCATGCGTGCGTTTGTGTGTGTGTGTGTGTGTGTGTGTGTGTGTGTGTGTGTGCGTGTGTTGTGTGTGAGTGCAGTTATGGGGAGGCCACATGTGTGATGCCCAGAGGACAACCTTAGGTGTCTTTGCCTTCCACCCTGTTGGAGGTAGGGTTCCCTGTTACTCACTGCTGCATAAACCAGGTTAGGTGATCCATTAGCTTCCAGGGATTCTCCTGTCTCCCCTCTCATCTCCCTGTAGGAGTGCTGGGACCACATACCTCACGCTCAGTTTTTATATGGGTTTTGAAGATTTAAACTCTGGTTTTCATGCTTGTGTGGCAAGTACTTTATCCACTGAGCCATCTCTCCAGCCCAAGCAGGCTATTTTTAATCCACAGGTATTTAGTGGTCAAAATAACTGTCGGTTTTACTTTACCTTGTTTATCTTTGTCCTATAACTCCCCCAAACATATTCAAGCAACTTTTGGAAGGTTTAACTAATTAAAAGAAAGCTTCACGCTAAAATACTTTACCCAGGCTGGCAAGATGGCTCAGGAGGTAAAGGCACTTGCCCACAAAGTCTAAAAACCTGAGTTTGAACCCTGGAACCCACATAGTAGAAGGAGAGAACTGGCTCCTTCCTGCAAGCTGTACTCTGACTTCCACAGATCCCTGTGGCATGTGTATGCACATGCGTGCGTGCACACAAAGACACATGTGCATACACATATGCACACATGCAAAATAAACAAATAAATGAATAAGGGTTTCTGTTTGTTGTTGCTGTTTCTTTGAGACAGGGTCTCCTTGAAGCCCCAGCTGGCCTGGAACTCTATATGAAGATCTGCCTGCCTCTGACTCCTGAGTGCTGGAATTAAAGACATGTGCCATCATGCACAGCTTAAATAAATAAATGTTTTTTAAAAGATGTTTAAGGGCTGGAGAGATGGCTTAGCAGTTAAGAATACTGGCTGTTCTTGCAGAAGACCTGGGTTCGAATTCCAGCACCCACATGGCAACTAACAACCGTCTGTAATTCCAGTTCCAGGGGATCCAACAGCCTCTTCTGTCCTCCACGGGCATTG
>NW_008360317.1:7727833-7751109 GCF_000622305.1 Nannospalax galili | reverse complement strand
GCTGGAGAGATGGCTCAGCAGTTAAGAACACTGGTTGTTCTTGCAGAAGAGACCCGCGTTTAAATCCCAGCACCCACATGGCAGCTAACAACTGTCCGTAACTCCAGTCCCAGGGGATCCGACAGCCTCTTCTGTCCTCCGTGGGCATTGCAAGACACAGGTGCACTTACCTACATGCAGGCAATACACGCATATACATAAAATAAAAGTAATAATTTTTTTTTAAAAAAAAGATGTTTAAATGCTTTCCAGGGAAAGGCAAAGAACACGAATTTGTTAATCAGGATACAGTTAGTTACTCGTGGCTGTATCTCCAACTTTTTCATCTTTGTTTTTTTGTTTGTTTGTTTGTCTTTTTGAAACAGGATCTCCCTGAAGCCCCAGCTGGCCTGGAACTCGGTACATAGACCAGGCTGGCCTTGAACTCACAAAGATCCTCCTGCCTCTGCCTCCCAAGTTCTGGGACTAAAGGCATGTGCCACTATGCCTGGCTTTATCTTTGTTTCTATTCATTTTTCTCATCTGAAGTCTTCCTAGAAGATATGTAAACCTTCCTCCTTCATCTTTAACATCTCATCACCTTATTATTTTCAATTAAACAACAGATTTCAATAACAATAAAAACCTCTTAATAACCAAGAGTTACTCCAAGTGCCATTTTATTTACAAAAAGTAGACCTATTCTTCAATGGTAGGCAAGAGTTCACCTATTAATCTTCAGATAATCTACTACAGACAGATGTGAAGAACCTACAAAGAAATGAGTAGCTAAGCCAAACTTACAGGAGGCAAGAATTAGAACTAAACTAGTAGAGTCAGGGCCATGAGATCTGGTACCCCCTCCAGTCCTAATCAATTTTCATCCAGCCCCTTGTCCACTTCCTTCTGACCTGCTCTCCCTTGGGCTGGCAGTTCTCAAGAAGGCAAAGGTAAGCAAGGAGGATAACAGTCACAAGAATGTGCAATTTGAGGCTCTGAATATGAATTCTCAGACAATGAAAGAGACAGCATCTCAGCTACATCAATATTGAGATCCTCTCTTTGGGGCATCAGTATCCAGTGCATATAAAGCCATGGAGAGCCCTCCAGTTCTTCAGTGTCACTTAGAAAACTTCATCGCTATGCATGAAAAGTGCTGCTTATAAAGGAAATGAAGATCTCACCTAATAGTGCAAGAAATTTAAAGCTTTTAAATTATGTAGCGTAAGGCCCCCACTTTTAAGCTGCTTACTTTATGCAAGAAAATCTGTAAGAGTAAGCACTGCAAAAACATGGTCTGGAGCTGGGACTACGAACCGGTACAACCTCTTTGGAAAACTGTTTCATGGTATCTATCCAAACTGAACATATGCCCTTCCTGTGATCCAGGAGTTCTGTTAGTGGGATAATCCCACAAGAAACGAGTGTGCAACCACCAAAAAATGGAGGCTAATCACAGCAGTGTCATTTGCAATTACACCCAGAAACAGAAGCAACTTTTTTTTTTTCTAATGGTTCTGAGGATTGAACCCAGGGTTCTCATAGGTATGCTAAGCTAAAACACTCTACTACTAAGCTAAATCCTTAGCCCCTGAAAGAACTTAAATGTTCAACAACAGAGTAGATAAACAAATGGAAGAGTACCATACCAAAGAACTGGTGCTGTTTGCTTGCTCCTTTGTTTTCAAGAACCATACTACAGGGAACAAAGTTGAATCTCCTACTCCCAATGTTGAGCTAAAGAAGCTGGATGTGAAAGAGGAGTTAGGGGTGTGACTCAGCAGTAGAGCACTTGCCCACTACCCCTGAGCCCCTGAGTTTGAGCTCCAGCACTGAAGAGTTAAAGGAGGGAAGGGCATAATAATGGGTTGGTATACATGAATTTCAAAAATAGGCAAAGAAAAAAAAAGTATCTATAGTTTGAGAAATCAGAGTGGTGGCAATCTTGGAGCCAAGTTGTCCCATGTCTTGTTCCCATAGTGGTTACGCAGGCACACCCATATATAAAAACTATATAATGGAGTTGGGCTATTAAGAGTATGCCTATTTGAATCTGGAGAGGGATACAGACATTTCTGAGCTATTTTCAGAGTAAGAAACAGTTCGATGCAGCTTAGTCGTAGTTGCAAGCACTGGTCTTTAAAGTGTTCCTGCTGATCTACCCGCCCCCGACCCTCTTTTGAACCTTTAGAAAACCTTTTCTGCTACCGAAAACGCACTAACATCATCCATACCGAAAGCTAACGTTTGCAGTAACAGAATCCGAAAAGCAAAACATACTGTACTATGTGTCTGAAAATATACCTCTTCATCAACTAGTTTAAGGATTGTTTTTCCACCTTTTCTCTCCATATTTTACATTTCTTAGTTTATAATTCTGATTTTTAAAACAAAAAAAAACTACTGGAAATAATTTCTGCTCATTTATATTGCAAATAGTTTCTCTACTTGCTAGAGAGCATTCAAGCTTGAATACTAATATTTGGAGCTTAAGAGGAAGCAACACTACCGGCAGATGAGAGGGTCCTAGGGTTGCAGACCTAGGAGAGGGGCCTCAGTTTCCAGGCTCCCAGAACTCCGTCTCCTTCAACTCAAATTCAACCCTCTAATTTTTCCAAATAGAAAGCCTATGCGATGCTCTAGCCATTTTCAATCACAGCTACGCTACCCAAGCAGGTGACTTGGGACCGTAGTCCTAGGAGTCCTTGAAAATCTCAGGGGGGTTTAAACCTAGGATAAGAAGAGAATGAGGGAAGAGAGGCAGCTAGAATTTCAATTTGTAATTCCTGTTTGCATACTATTTCCAAAGTAAGTAGTCATTGATCTAACCGAAAACTGACGCAGGCAGGGGTCGTGAATGGGGAAGACCGTTTTAGGGAGGATACAGGCGCATTTTCCCAAGAGTTTGCTCCATCAATCCAAACCTCAAAGAAGAGGCGAGGACGCCACGGCTCTGGAATCTACTGCAACCAGAGGTCGGGTCAGGTGGTCCCTGGCCTCAGCGAGCGGCCTGCTGACTGCGGGCCACCGCTGGGGACCGCGGCAGGCAGAGAGGCGCTGGGGAGGGCTAGGGCGCCGGTGGGCGAGTCGTGGGCAAGTTCGCCGAGCGCGGGAAGAGGGAGGGACGCGGAGCCGAGGGAAGCGCGGAGGGCGCGTGCTCGGCCGGGTGCGGGGTGGGGACTAGGGGCCGCGAGGAGCGACGCGGGGACCTTCCTTACCGAGCAGCTGCAGCCGGCCGCCGCGCCGCGCCAAAGCCCGCATGGCCTCCCCAGCCCGCGGTACCCAGGCCGCCTGCCCAGCCTGCGATGCCGCGAGCGGCGCGCCCCGGGCTGCAGGTGGCTCGCCAAGGATGCGCGTCACCGACCGCAGATTCCCGCGGACTGGTGCAGAGCGGAGGGGGTGGAACCTCTCCCAGAGGCCGGGCTGCGCGAGCCCCCGGGCCGCCGGGCGGGCAGCCGAGCTGGCGCAGCGCTGCGGCCGAGCCCACGTGCCCGCCTCGGTTTGCAGCCTGCGCTCCCCGCGCCCCGGGCGCCGGGACTGCGACGGGGGAGACTGGGCGCGGCCCCGCGGGGAAGTTGCACCAGCTCTGCGGCTCCGGCGCTTCGCTGTCCCCGGGAGTCCCCCAACCTTTCCTTTAGATTCCGGAATGTGGGGACAGTCGCGACCACAGACCTCCCTCTTCGCGCGAGGGGATCTTTGAGGCCCCAAGAAGGGCGCTGAATCGGTGCCATACACTGGCGACTCCGTGGGTTTATACCATGCCTGGTTAGCTCTTCACTGTGGACAGATTTTCTTTGTCCCCCTGCTTTATTAGGATGCCCAGGATCCCCGTCAGCCTGCCATCCAAAAAGCAGGCTGAGTTTCAATGTCAGCCAAAAGAATTAGGGAGGTTGAACAGCCGCACAAACAAATTAGATACCGCAGCTCAAAGGGTGTTGGGAATTGTCCTCTCCAAGGGCCTGCTTTTTGTCTCATAATGTTTCGAGGTGAAAACTACTTTTTGTCTATCAGGTTGAAGAGTTAAAGCTCAGCAGAGCAGCTCTGGTTCCACCTTAGCTAGCCCTCACAAGCCATTTGTCCTCGAGTCCTGGTTCATTCCCCATAGTGACGAGGAACCAAATGGTAATGTGTCTCCCAATCATAGGGATTCTGTGCTCTTAATTCTCTTAATCTTTTTTTTTTTTAATCAAAGCATGACTTTTGGGAGTGTCTGCTTAGGGCCATACAGTCTTTATCCTAAGCTGCACTCTACAGTACAATCATTTTAACCTCTAGGGGAAACACTTTGAGGCTGTCTTCCATGGTGTAGCCACTATGGAAAACGACACAGGCACGGTGTTTTAGGTGTTTTAAGATTATATGACCCAGCAGCTACGCTTCTAGAATTACAGCAGGGGCATGAAGAAACATCTGCATTCCTGTTCGCAGCAGCACTATTCACAGTTCTGAGATGTGTCCACTGACAGGTGACTGGATGGAGAAAATGTACATACATACTGTGCATTTCAGCTTGTAAAGATTCTGATACGTGCTACGATATGGGAGTCATAAGGACATCTTACTTGCTGAGCCAAACCAGTAGAATAGTCAAATTCATACAGATGAAAAATGGAAAGGTGGTTACCAAGGGCTGTAGGGCAGCAGTGCTTTGTAGGGTCAAGAGTCCTGGAGATGATTGCAAAATAATGCAAATACACCTATCCACTACTGATCTGTACACTTAAAGATGGTAAAGATGGGGTGTGAAGGTGTATCTCAGCAGTAGAGCACTTGCCTAGCATGTGACACAAGGTCCTAATACTGGAAAAAAAGAGATATAGCACATTTAATGTGTGTGTATTTAAAGCAACCAGCAAGCTGGTCATGGGAAGAAAGTGGGCTATGCACCTTTCAGTTACTAAGATCTAATGCACCACCTTTTATTTGAAACTGGACTGGTGCAGGACTGAAAGGAAACAAATGATGACAAGCTTCAAAATAGCAGCTTGGAATAAAAATAATCAAGTCAAGCCTGGTGGCACATGTGTTTAATTCCAGTATTTCTTTAATCCTAGCACTAGGGAGGCAGAGGCAGGCAGATCTCTTGTTAGTTCCAGGCCAGCCAGTGCTACATTGTAAGGCACTATATCAAAACAAAACAAAAAAGTAAATATCAATCAAAAGTAAAGAACGAACTGGGCATGATGGTGCTGCCTTTAGACCCAGCAGTCAGGAAGCAGAGGCAGGAGGATCTCTGTGAGACTGAGGCCAGCCTGGTCTCCATAGCAAGTTCCAGACCAGCTGGGACTCCAGGGAAACGCCGTCTCAAAAAAATGCAGACAGATGAGAGAGGAGAGAGAGAGAGAGAGAGAGAGAGAGAGAGAGAGAGAGAGAGAGAGAGAGGAGGGGGGGGGGGGGGGGGAGAGAGAGAGAGAGAGAGAGAGAGAGAGAGAGGAGGGAAGGAAGGAGGGGGAGAGAGAAAAGAAAGGAAAAGAGAAAGAAGCCCAGCAGGTGGGGTACAGCACTGCTCAGGGTACAAAAGTCATAAAACTATGGCTGTTTTTGCCAGGAAACTCAGAAATCGAGAGCAATTTCTATGCACACTAGATTTCATATGGAAGCTGGTAGAGAGGTGTAAACTTTATAGACAAATATTTTGGAATATTAAGTATAGACTAACATTTGTAAGGTTACATAATGTCCATCATGTTCTGTGACATACCAAAGCTCAAATAAAATATGGGTAGCTAACTTCTTCCTCACAGAAATAGTCTAAGAGCTGGGCATGGTTGCTCATGCCTGTAGTTCCAAGAGAAAGGCAGGAGAAAGTTGGAGACCAGCCTAGGCTGCATAGTGAGACCCTGTCTTAAAAAACAAAACAAATGGCTGGGGGGTGTGATTCAAAGGCCTTGGAGTCAATGTCTAGCACTGGAGATAGATGGGGAGAGAGGAAAGAAAGGAGAGGGAGGAGGGAGGAGGAGGAGGGAAGAAGGAGGAAGGAAGAAGAAAAGGAAGAAGAGGAGAAACACTCTAAGGAAAGTAGTCTGAGATATCCAAAGACCTAGATTACACAGCCAGGTACAAATGCCCAAATGTGAAATTTTGGTTCCAGAGCCAATGGGAAGAGTTCTGTGATTCTGAAGAAGCTTCTAAAGAGCCAAGAAAGAGAAGGAGGAGCTAGCTAAAGCAGAAGAAATCAGGAATAAATTTTTCCTCACTAGTCCTACAAAGGATGTATTATATCTAGATTCTCAGCACCATGCTGCCTGACTACTACTTAGCTACCAGTGGCACCCCCTTACCAGACCCTACCTTGCTTCCAGTCCTTAGATTGTACAAGAATGACCTCCCAGTATCACTCTTCAAAGCTATGACACAGTTTTAATAACTGACCACAGAATAAAACATGAAACTTTATATCTGCCTAAAAATATGGGACAAAACAATGGTATTTTGGATAGGACTCATGTGGCTCATTTGAAGTATTAACTACATGGGACAGTTTCATATCTTTTATTATCAAAGAGTTTGAACCCACCAATTGTTTAAAATCTAACACTACCAACTGTTGGTAAGAATTCAGAGCAATGGGGAACTCTCAAGTGTGGCTAGTGGGAATCTAAATTCTGACCATTTTAGAGAAATAAGCACTTTGAAAAATAACAGCGTTAATTCCTAAAGTTGAGCATGTGTAGACTCTTAGTCATTTTATCACTAGCTATACCTTAGAGAAAATCTAGGAGTCAGGTATATGATGTTCATGGCATTATTGTTTATAATATTGAATTTTCTTGACATAAATTTTGAAATAAATAACCACCAACAAAAAGATAAACTGAAGTGTATTTATAGAATCAAATGTTGTGTCACAGTGAAAAACAAACAAGCTACATGGTGATTAATTCTGATTGCCAATTTGACAGGATCTAGAGTCACCTAGAATACAAACCTCTGGATGTGTCTGTGAGGGAGTCTCTAGATTAGGTTGACTGAGATGGCAAGATCCACCCCAAATGTAAGTAGCACCATTCTTTGAGTTTGAATCCTGAGGTGAATAGAAGGGAGAAACTGAGCAAACTGAGCATCAGCATCCATCTTTCTCTGCTTCCTGACTGGATGCGAGATGACTACTCCTATCACTGTGCTTTCCCTATCATAATGGACTGCACCCCTAGACTGAACCAAAATAAACCTCCTTAAGTTGCTTTTGTCAAGTATTTGGTCACAGCAATGAGAAAAATAGCTAATACAGGGACCATTACATGTAAGAATGTGGATAAATCTCAGAAGCATAATGTTGAGGTGGGGAAGCAGATCATAAAATGAAACAGAGGCAAAACCCAACAATACCTTCCTTAGGACTACATCCTTGAAGGGTATAAGGAAAGTGAAGGAATGATTACTATAAAGGTGAGGACAATGGCTACCTTTACAAGGGGTTTCGACAAGATTTATTTAGAGAGGCAAACTGGGCTTCTAAGCTACTGGCAGAATCCCACTATTCTGTAACCTCTGAGGTGAGTGCCTTGTGTTCATCTTATTTTATTTGAATTAAGATCTTTTTGTGGTGTAGGGAGATAAACATGTAGCCCTTTTTTGCTTGCTTATTTTGGGGGACAGAGTCTCACTATGTAACTCAGGCTGGCCTTGAGCTCTTCATTCTCTTGCTTTGGGCCCAATTTTTATTTTATTTTATTTTCTGTTTTGATGTAGTCTTATATAAGCAAACAACATTTGAATCTGCACCCAGATCTGGCTAAGCATGATATGCATCTGTAATCCTAGCATTTGAGAACCTGAGGCATAGCAGGATGTGGTGGCAGGCAAGGGCAGGCGAATCTCTGTGAGTTCAAGGCCAGCCTGGTTTACATAGTGAGTTCCAGGTCAGCTGGGGCCCACAGAGAGACCTTGCCTCAAAAAAACAAAAAACAACCCTGAGGCAGAAATCACTAGTTCAGGTCCAGCCTTGGCTATGTATTAAGACCCTATATTTTTTACAAAGTCAGAAAATCCAGATCCAATCACCAGTTTATAGGCAATCAGTAAGTGGAACAGTAGAACGTGGTAACAACAATATAAAGATAAAATCAGAAATTCCAAACCTTAGGACACTTTATTGGACAAATAATCTGCTTTCTTCAATAAAAATGTATGAGCAAAACATTACAAAGACAGTAGGAAGGTGATTTACAGATTAAAAGAAACTGAAGAGATACGTCAAGTAATCGCCATGTGAAACATGAGAATGTTATTTGCAAGTCAATACGAGAATGTTAACTGAAAAATATCACTGATTAACCTTCGATATTAAGAAATTATTGCATAAAATTATGTGTACTAATATTGTTATATATTTCCAAAACAGTTGCTATTTTTTTCTTTCAAAAAAAATTTATTTATAGCCAGGTGTGGTGGTACACACCTTTAGTCCCAGCACTTGGGATGCAGAGGCAAGTAGAACTCTGTGAGCTCAAGGCCAGCCTGGTCTACATAGTGAGTTCCAGGCCAGCTGGGGCTACAGGGAGACCCCGTCTCAAAAAAATTTTTTTTATATTTTTATTTTATGTGTATGCATGCTTTGTCTGCGTGTATGTAAGTGCACTCGTGCATGTCCAGAAGAGGGTTTTGGATCCACTGGAGTTATGCACAGTTGTTAACTGTCTCGTATGTGCTGGAAATCAAACCCAAATCCTCTACAAGAGCAGCCAGTGCTGTTAACTGCTGAGCCATCTCTCCAGTCCCTAGTTTCCATCTTTCTAGATGTGCACAGGAAATATTTACAGATAAGATTATATTAAATGGGGAGTTGGTGGGGAATGGAGAGTGGCAGTCAATGACTATAGGCCCACTTTTTTAACATAGGAAAATATTATAAAATTAAATTAAATTATGGTGATGCTCTTACAGTTCTAAATATACTAATAACCACTGAACAGTCACTAAATTAATAAGCTATATGACATGAAAACTGCATCTCAATGAAGATATGAAAAATGATATAAAATTTGAAATTTAATATAAAATAATCAGAAGTATTAGTTGGAGTCCTGTGATAGAATGAATGGGGATTTATTAGACTTGCTCACATGACACAGTCTGGGTAGTCTAACAATGGCTGTCTACACACTGGAGAGACTAAGAACCCAGTAGCTGCTCCTTCCACAAAGCCAGATGCCTCAGCAGCCTGAATTTTGTGCCAAAGACCAGAGGGTTCCTGCAGAGATACTAATTTTCAGTCCACATTGGAAGACTGCAGAAGCTGCTTTCTGATGTTAGTGAAGGACAGCAGCAGCAGCAGCACCAACACCAACAGCAGTAGCAAGAGCAGCAGCACCAGCACCAGCAGCACCAGCAGCTGCAGTACATACCAGCAAGAGGTAAAGAACAGCAGGCAAAAAGCAAAAGCTTTCTCTTAGACCTCCCTATATCTGAACCACTGTAGGATGATGCCACCCACATTAAAGGTGGGTTTCCTCATTTCAATTAACCTAATTTAAAAAAAAAATCCCCTACAGGCATCCCCAGAGGTGTTGTGTAGCAATTTCTTCAAAGATAAAACTTTCCATCTTAGAGGGTAACTGAGTGAAAAAAGGATGACTTAAGAGAGGTAAACAAGGGGCTGGAGAGATGGCTCAGCAGTTGGGAGCACTGACTGCTCTTGCAGAGGACCCAGGTTCGAGTCCCAGCACCCACATGGTGGCTACAAACCGTCCTTAACTCCAGTTCCAGGGGAATCCGAAGTCCTCTTCTGACCTCCGTGGCATTGCATGATACGGGTGCACTCACATACATGTAGGCAATACACTCATACACATAAAATAAAAGAAAATAAAATAAAATAAAATAAAATAAAATAAAATAAAATAAAATAAAACAAAATAAAATAAAATAAAAAAAGAGAGGTAAACAAGATGTCTGAAGTGAGGTAAAGTACAGGATGCCATAAGGAAGTAATATTGGGCTGGAGAGTACTGACTGCTCTTGCAGAGGACCTGGGTTCAAATCCCAGCACCCACATGGTAGCTAACAACTATCTGTAACTCCAGTTCCAGAGGATCCAACACCTTTTTTCTGTCCTCCATGGGCATTGCATGACACAGGTGCACTTACCTACATGCAAGCATAACACTCATACACATAAAATAAACACAAAAATAAATAAATTAAGAAAGTAATATTACAGGCTCACACCTGTAATTCCAGCACATAGGCAGCTAGAGCAGAATGACAGCCATGAGTTCAAGGCCAGCCTTGGCTACAGAATGAGTTCCAGGCTGACTTGAACCAAAGAGTGAGATCCTCTCTCTCTCACTTGAGCCAAAAAACAGGGCTGGAGAGATGTCTCAGCATTTAAGAGCACTTGCTGCTTTTGCAGAAGATCCAAATTTGGTTTTCAGCACCCATGTCAGGCAGCTCTGTTGCCCTCTCTGGCCTTCAGGGGCACTACATACACACACCAGTATACATACAGACAATCAAACACTTGTACAAGAACTGGAGAGATAGCTCAGCAATTAAGAGCACTGACTGCTCTTACAGAAGACCCAGGTTTGATTCCCATCACCCACATGGTGGCTAAGAACTGTCCACAACTCCAGTTCCAGAAGTTCCGACACCTTCTTCTGACCTCCACGGGCATTGCACAGCACGGGTACACTTATACACATGCAGGCAATACACTCATACACATAAAATAATAAATTAAAAAATCACTTGTACAAATAAAAAGAAATAAATTGTTAAAAAATATTTTTAAAGCAAAAACAAAAAACAAAATAACCAACCAAGAATTATACACACACACACACACACACACACACACACACACACACACACACACACGCACACACACACGAAACAAACAAACAAACAAAACCAACCAAATATAACCAAGAAAGTACTTTACCTGGAGGCTGGAAATCCAAAATCAAGATGCTCCTACTGTGATTCCCTATGACAACTATGAAGGAAAATTGGTACCAGGCTCTGGCCAGGTTTCTGCCTTAAAGCTTACATGGTGTTTTTTTCTTTGTATATGTGTGGCTATACCCAAACTCTTGCTTTTTATGATTTTGCATTTTTCTTTCTTTCTTTTTAGTTCTGGGCACCAAACCCAGTGCCTTGCACTTGTTAGACAAGCAATTCACAATTTAGCTAAATCTTCAATACCCAAATTCTTCCTTTTAATAAGGGCACCAATTATATTGATTAAGGCCCTAATGGTCTCATTGTTAGTTGGTTACCTCTGTAAAGAGTCTCTCCAAATATGATCACATTCTGAGGTATAGGGTAAGAACTCCAAAATATCTTTTTGCAGGGTATATTTAGCCCATAACAATTATTTCAAAATTAGTACCAAGAGATCAATCCAAGCTAGGTGTGGTGGCATATGCCTTTAATCCCAGTACTTGGAGGGCAGAGGTAGGCAGGCTCTGTAAGATAGAGGCCAGCTTGGTCTATATAATGAGATCCAGGTCAGCTGGGACTACAGGGAGACTGTCTCAAATAATAACAAAAGAAATTAATCCATATGCTTCTTCTACAGATTGGTTGCTAGTTGTGTTATTATATTTCAATTTGATATTCTATTTTTACAGTGAAGCTAACTCCAAAATGTTAGCTGTGAAAAATTATGCTTTCATAGCTGTGGCAGATGCCACAATGTGATGGTGACTGATTAGAGAAAGATGAAATTCCTCGAGTTGTTTAAGCCAAAAGTGAGCCTGATCTGTTCTCAGAATTCCTCTTTCTCATCTCTCAAAACTGTTCTTCCAACAAAGCGTGTGCTCTCTTTGTTTATTTAAACAGTACATCCAGCTGGACATGGGAAAGAAATGAGGAACTTTGTCTTAGCAGAAAAGAATTTTCCTTTTCTGACCCTCCTGACCCAGAACAGCATACAAAACCACACACAGATGTTATCAAACTAATTCTGCATATTATTTGCAACATATAATTTGGATATAATGTGGATAATTTGTTGTTTCAAACATTGCTGCTTTCAGCAATGCTATCTTCACAACACACACACACACACACATAAACACACACACACACACACACACACACACACACACACTGCCCTGGATTGGGGCAATGAAGGGTCATGAGGGAGAAATAGGGAACATAGTTTAAGATTACAGCTATGTGTTTTACAAGTTGAGCTTGTAAAAATTGAGTACAAGAAGAGCCCAAGGCCTAGTAAAATTGTTTACATTATTTTCTTAAAGTCTAGCTGATTTAAATAAGATGATTACACAGTAGGAAGGCAGATTGAATAGATGGTGTTAAGTAATCTCAAAACATAAGATTAACTTTGGTTACAAGATTAGGTGAAACAGGAGGCATTCCCAGAAAAGCCAGTTGAGAGGCTGAGGCAGGAGGATTGTCGTGAGTTCAAGACCAACCTGGGCTACATTATGAGTTCAAGACCATCCTAAGCTACACAGCAAGGTTTTGTCTTAAAAAAAAAAAACAGAAAAAAGGAAAGGAAATTGATGTTTTCGAAAGTTGAAGGTAAAAAGGTATATAAATCATCTAATATGACCCCATTAGATTTTTAGAAATTATCTAGCTAGCTACTTTTGATTTGTGGTCCTGTTCAGTGGAGCTGGATTCTTCATCAAAAACCTGTGTTCAGTCTCAGAGCTATGAGTCTGAATGGATGGGGATTCAAATTGGCTTATGTTCAGAATCCCTGCTTGCAACCGTTCTGTCTGTGTCATCCACAATTTGTTGACCCCTCCCATAAGAGAAGGACTGCCCCCCCCAAAAGATAACTTTTCTCATTTGTTGTTGCAAAGCCAAAGACAATATCAGAGCTTAGTGCCAAAAGCACAAGTTTGTTCTGTGGACAATTAAGGGAGAAATGGGAGTCTAGCCAGTAACTTCACTTTCTCAGCCCTCTGGGTGGGGAAGATTGTGAAAGAGTGAGGAACTGGAGACTCTAAGAAGGGAGAGGAGGAGTCATAGCTTCTGCTGGAGTAGCAGTGATTACCCAGCACTCAGCCACCACCTGTTCTTTATCTCACTGTGATCTGGTACTTTTATCATGTCTTTTACAAAGATCTTTATTTAACTAATATTTTAAAATATATATAATAATCTAGTTATGGTTGAAAATGTCAGAACTTAGTATTTTAAAGCTTTGAATTCTACTTACAAATATTGTCACTTTATTATCAGAACTTAGTATTTTAAAGCTTTGAATTCTACTTACAAATATTGTCACTTTATTATGAATCTAATATAGTTTATTTAGAAATTTTAAGTATTTTAACTGCATTTTGATTAATAATCATCTTATACTTTTATTTTTATTTTATTAATTTTTATTTTATTTTATGTGTATGCATGTATTGCCTGCATGTAGGTAAGTGCATCGTGTCATACAATGCCCTCGGAGGACAGAAGAGGCCATCAGATCCCCTGGAACTAGAATTACAGACAGTTGTTAGCTTCCATATAGGTGCTGGGATTTGAACCCAGGTCTTCTGCAACAACAGCCAGCATTCTCAACCACTGAACCATCTCTCCAGCCCCCATCTTATATTTTTAAACTGAATTTTATTAATCCCCCTAAACATTAACATCTTCACCTACAAGCTACAGTCATGCACTAAATTTAATTCTTTTCAACACTTTAAACACTTAATAAAAGTCTAATCAAAGTTCTTCAGCATTTAATTAGCATTTACAAGCATAATAAGGCAAATTTTGTAATAATAAAATTCTATGAAATGTTTAAATAGCAATTACAAATTTTATTAGCTGTAGTCATTTAAATTTTTCAACTTAGGGGCTGGAGAGATGGCTCAGAGGTTGAAAGCACTTGCTACTCTTTCAGAAGACTGATACACCCACATTGGATGGCTTGTAAGTCATTGTAATTCTAGCACCAGGGGATCCAGCACCCTCTTCTATCCTCTGTGGACACTTACATCCATGTACACACACACACACACACACACACACAAATAAAAATTAAAAAATTAAAGCCGGGTATGGCGTCGAACGCCTTTAATCCCAGCACTTGGGAGGCAAAGGCAGGCAGATCTCTATGAATTCAAGGCCAGCCTGGTCCACATAGTGAGTTCCAGGTCAGCTGGGGGTATAGAGAGACCCCATCTCAAAAAGACCAAAAATAAGTAAATAAATTTTTTTTTTTTTAAACCAAGGGCCTGGAGAGATGGCTCTATGGTAAATAGCACTGGCTGCTCTTGCAGAGGACCAGGGTGGCAGCTAACAATCATCTGTAACTCCAGATCTGGGGGATCCAATGCCTTCTTCTGACCTCTGTAGGCATTGCACAACATGGATGCATCTACATACATGCAGGCAATACAGTTATACACATAAAATAAAAATAATAAGCTATTTTTTAAAAGCCAAGAACAAGAAAAACAAAAAAGGTAGATGGTACCTGAGGAATAACACTGAGGTTGACTTTTGGCCTCCACACACATGCGCACACACAGAGAGACACATACATGCACCTGCACACACACACACACACACACACACATACACACACACACAAACACAGATACAACTCTTCACAAAAGGAACACTTCACAGTTTTGCACATCAGGCTGTCATAGAGGCTCACATTCTGTATTACCTCAGTTTTAGTGTATGCTGCTGAAGCAAGTTCCCAGCTAAGTGTATTTTTAAAGTTAAGAATCTGGTGCATAATACATTTTTCTTGGCTGAAGTATCCTTCTTAAACTATCTATTTATACAACTTTTCGTCTCTTGTCTTGAGTTGAGGGAATGTTGATCTCCCATCTAGCTATTCTGTTCCTCCACTGCAATGCCAATCATGTACAGTACACTCATCACACTGTCTACCCTCAAGAACCACAGATGCCCTTGCTGCCCACAGTTCCGATCACAACTGCCAGTCCGTTCTTGTAGTTATACCCTGAAAATGCCCTCTCTGGAATGCCCCCATGCCTGCATCTTAATGAGCCAGGTTCATAGCAAGAGAGGGAGTAAGCTCAATGAAGCAAGGGGATCAATTTTATAGGGGGCTTTACTTTGAAGAGGGAATTGGGCGAAATATTTACGGCAGTACAAATTTCCATGCTGTGAAAAAGAAGCAGAAATATTTAAACCTTGTCAGCAACATGCGAAGATGCTACAGCAGACCAGCAACTTGCGCATCTCTACACAAGACCAGGCCTAGCAAGCCTCGGAGTATTTTACTGATGCTATTAGGATTTTAGAGGATGAACTAAATTTTGCGCATTTGGGTTTTGCCCTCCCTGATTCTAACAAAATCAGCATTTTAGCAAACAGTAACCAAATGTCTTCAGCCATGCAGAATTTACTCATGCATATGCATACATATATATATATATATTTATGAAATATATCTGTTAGGTTTTATCTGCTACATATTTATATATTAATCTATGATCAATATATAATAGAATACATATATTATGTATAATAATATAATTATATAATATATATGAAACTGAATTACATCTCTGAATTTGTGGTTAACAAAAAATGTTAACTAAAGACTTTCTCTGCTTGAATCAATGTCAATTTTTCAAGTAATCATTAACCCATTTTGGTTAAAGTTAAAACTGCTCATAGTAATGGTACCAAGGATCTCCATCTACTAGTATTCATATCCTTGTGTAATACTCTCTCCAGAGCACAGGTTGGTCCTAAAGATTCACTCCTAATACAAAGAACATGGCAAAAGTAGTGGGGTGCCATTTCCAAGCTCAATCTACAATCCTCTCTCCCTCTCCCTCTCCCTCTTCATTTCCCTCTTCATCTCTCCACCTACAGTGAAGTAAATCTTCCCATGGAGAGGTCCATGAAGTAAGGACCCAAGTCCTCAGTCAAAAGTCAAAGTAGACTAAGGGTCTGATCACAGCCACACATCTGAGCTTGGAAAGCAATCCTCCAAGTCACACTTAAGGTGACTTCCTCTCTGGTTGTGAATGTGCTCTGTGGTAGACCCTGAGTAGAAAAACCCACTTTGAGGTAATCCATTAAACAGTAATTAATTACTACACATCTCCCTTTCTTCAGCCTATGTACAAATGAATTAAGAAAGAAATGGGAATGGTGGTGCTGAGGCAGGCAGATCTCTATGAGTTCAAGACCAGCCTGATCTACACATCAAGTTCTAGATCAGCCAGGGCTATATAGTGACATCTTGTCTCAAAAAAAGAAAAAAATTAAATGTGTTGAAAAGAAAAAATAACAATGAGAATTTACAAATGAATATATAAATAAACACACATATTTCCATTCCTAGTGCTACTGCTTGGGTCTTAACTGTTCCTCAAAAGTTCGCATGCTAAAGACCCTGTTCCCAGCTGATGTTGCCATTGGGAGGTGGTAGGACTTCAGGAGGTACAGCCAGATGGGAAAAAGTTAAGTCACTGGGGGTGTGCCCTAGAAGGGAATAGTGGAGGCTAATCCCTTCCTGTCTCTCTTTACTTCCTGGCTGCCCAGGGGTGAATAAATCTCCTCTACCATACATTCCCCACTGTGATATTCTACCTCACCCAAAGAAAATGGTGTGAGAATGACTTTTACAATATGGACATAATCTGGACTAAAGATTCTTACCTAATCTTATAACCCAAAAGTTACTGTTTATAATGTAAACAAGCTCACTGAGCTATATGAGCCTCTTGTGACCTGGACATATGAACTTAATCTCTCAGGACCTCTCTTTGTCCTCCACCCAAGATAATGAATGAATGTATGGTGCTTTGCATATCAAAGTGTTGAAAGCAGCATGCTTTTCTCATTGCAAACAATAAGAGAAATCTGTTGTTGTATGTGTGTGATATTCTAGGCTTAGGGATCAAAGGGCAAGATTCTCTGATGAGATGAGAGTGGGCCCTGACTTCTATTTCCCCATGTCATGCTGGAGATACTGTTTCAATAGAAGAATGAGTGAAGCCCGGCTGGAAAGCCCAGTTCTGAGAGGCATCTGAAAGAATGGGTTCTCAGCAGTTGGGGTCCACTGTTGGCCTTATGAAAGCTAAGAGTCAGGCTGCTTCTTTTTAAAGCATCACTGTAATGTGGCTTAGAAACCCCACAAAACAGGACTAAGCAACCATGAGGTGAAACATCTGGACCATGAGCCAAATAAATCTTTCCATTTTTAAGCGATTCATTTTAGAGTTTTGTTTTTCTATAGAAACAAAGCTAAGAGTATAAAATTTTGTGTTGACCTATTTTGGACAGGATGGATGCCTTTGTATCAGTCAACCACACCATTTGCTTCAGGTTCAATGGCACATATACAGGATGGATGCCTTTGTATCGGTCAACCACACCATTTGCTTCAGGTTCAATGGCACGTATTTGTGGTGATGGTGGAATGTGTGATGTGGCTGATGGCTAAAGAAGATGGGAGAGAAAATGGCTCAGAATAATTGAAATCACAGCCTTTCTGAAACCAAAGAATAGACAAAATTATCTCTGTTTCGACATCTAGTCTTCAGCATGACGTAGTCCAATAGAAATATAAAATAGAAGAAAAATTAAAGCCACATAGATAATTTGAAATTTTCCAGTAGCTATGCTTTTAAAAGGTAAAAATAAAGAGGTGGAACCAATTTAATAAATATATCTTATTTAACCTTCAATATAAAAACATCATTTCAGTATAAGCACTATAAATATTTACCATGTAGTGCATTTATAATAGGTCTTTAAAATCCAGTGTATATTTTCTCTTACAGTACCTTCCAATCTGGCTGCTACATTTTAATTATAAATACTTGAAGTATATTTGTATTTCATAAATCTTAGAGTTTAAAAAGTAGATGTTCATTACAAAATTGTTTTAAATATTTTTTAAAACTTTCTAAACACTAAATTGTTAATTTTATAGTTTATTAAAATTCAATGAAGTTAAAAAAAATTAAGGTAGGTATGATGGCTCACATCTGTTAGCCCAGCACACAGAAGGCTAAGACAAGAGGATTACTAGAAAGCTTGAGGTCAACCAACTACATAGTGAGTTCCAGGTCAGCCTGACCTACCTGAGCTACAGTGTGAGACCTTGTCTCAAAAAATTAGTTCCTTGGTTGCATTAATCATTTTTTTCCTTTTTTTTTTTTTTAAGACAGAGTCTCACTAAGTAGCTCAAGTTGGCGTGGAACTCTCTATATAGACCAGACTGACCTAGAACTTGTGGCCTCTGCTTCCTGCATTCTGGGATTGCAAATACATACCACCATGCCCAACTATATACCACTCATCCTTAAATAGTCAAGTAGCTACATGTGGCTGGTGTATACCACAGTGCACAGCATACGCATCAGTTTGTCTTGCATTGCCTCACCAGTTAATTTAGCCACCAATTAAACCAAAAAGCTGCTTGAAATTCTTCCGAAAGAGAATTGTTAGCAACAATTGCCAGTTAGTGAGAACTAGTGTTTTCAGTGTTGAATGGTTTTATTCATAGTAACACTCTCTGTTCATGTGTAGCACAAGAACTTTCTGAGTCATCAGGGAATCCCTCTGAAATGCTCGAATTCTTTGATGACACTCATTTATTTGTGGTTTCACCTCATGATAATTTGAGGATTTATCAAAATGACTAATGATTCATGAATGGAAAAAACGGAGAGTTGAAATGGTAAGAAGGGATTCTCATAAACATTTCAACCACTACTACCTTCACATCAAAGCAGTTCTATACTGATTTTGTTTATTTCTGAAGATATACGGATTTACCCACACTCACACACATGCAAAGTTCCATGGCTCCAGGGAACTAGGTAAGAAGTTTATTTTTAGATTGGAGTACAGCAGTCACCTTCAAAGATTGCAAAAGACTGAAGTAAACACACTCCTGGTTATTTAACAGGGAGGTTCAATAGGAAAGTGTAGAATGTTACTCTTACCAGTTAAATTATTTTCCTGAAGCAAAAGTTATTTCTGTCCTTTCCATAACGAGGGAAGAGAACTATTCAACAGTTGATAAACCTCAACATGCATAGACCAAATCTCAAAAAAAAAAAAAAAAAAAACCCAGAAATGTGAGACTTAGAAAACATGGTAGGACTTTTCTCCCACCTCCCCCTTCTTCCCTCCTCTCCCCCTCTTCTTCCTTCTCCTTCTCCTTCCTTCTCCTTCTCACCTCCTTCACAGGTGTTATCAGAGCACTTTGGAGACTAAGACAGAAAGATTGCCTTCCCCACCTCTTCTCCTTTCCCTCCTTCAACTATCTGGATCTCACTCGGTGATGGAAATTAAGGGTATCTATGCCATAGCATAATTACTACCTCTGGTACCGTGACAGAAGCTTAACATCCATCCCCTGCTCACTTGATAATTATGTAATTATTGTCTAGATCTTTAAATTTTGTTTAAACAGAAATTTCCTTAGTTTTCAGCAAGCAATTTACTCAATAAGGAAAACTGTTGGAGGCTGGGGAAGTGGCTTAGCAATAGAACCACTTGCCTCACGAGCCTGTTGATCCAGAACTCAAGTAACCAGGATACTGTGGGCCAGGTAGCCTGGAGTAAGCTCACAGGAGAAACCACAAGAGGGCTCCTGCGCCAAGGAGCTAGAAGGCTGGGGCTGATTCCCAAAGTTGTCCTCTGACCTCTACCACATACACCTGGACACACACACACACACACACACACACACACACACACACACACAAATTAGCAAAAAAAATTCCTACACCTAAATTCGCCTAAATGGGCTTTTATGGAGTATAAAACTAGGGTTCTAAATAAGATACCTTTTCTTCTTAGTATTGCTTTAAAAAAAAAAAAAAAGAGTATGTTTTTTTAAACCAGGCAAAAACCCAGCACAGAACTGGGGAATTGGACAGGGGGCTCCAACCTTAGCTGAGGAACCATTGGCAGCTGATCACTGCTGGGTGAGGGAGAGTCTTCTTTAAGGGAATGATGCTAGATAGGCTGACCAGGCTCCTGTAGATGAACTCATACACCACAGTACATCTGGGGATACAAACTTGACTTAATATAGATATGACAGAATGCATGAAATCCAGTGGGAGAGCTATGATGGGGAGGGTGCAGATAGGGGAGGGGATCTAAATATGATTAGGATGCACAAAAATTCAATAAAAATATATATTGAAGGAAAAAGGAGTGTGCATTCTTTTCAACATATTTTATTACTTTTATTTTATGTGTATGAGTGTATTGCCTGCATGTATGTAAGTGCATCCTTGTTGTGCAATATTCATGGAGATCAGAAGAGGGTGTCAGATTCCCCTGGAACTGGAGTTTTGGATGGTTGTTAGCTGCGATGTGGGTGCTGGGACCCAAACTCAATCCTCTGCAAGAGCAGCCAGTGTTCTTACCCGCTGAGCCATCTCTCCAGCCCCGTGTGTTTTATTTTCAATGTCATTTTGTTTTTGATGGATTATTAATCTACATAGTAATATTTTCAATTAAGTCAGGCATGTTGGTGCATACCTTTAATCCCAGCACTTGAAAGGCAGAGGCAGGTGGATTTCTGTGAGTTCCAGACAAGCCAGGGCTACATAATGAGACCTTGTCTTAAAAAACTTTTTCAATTGACAGGTAAAAATTATGCATATTAAGCCAGGCATGTTGGTGCATACCTTTAATCCCAGCACTTGAAAGGCAGAGGCAGGTGGATTTCTGTGAGTTCCAGACAAGCCAGGGCTACATAATGAGACCTTGTCTTAAAAAACTTTTTTCAATTGACAGGCAAAAATTATGCATATTAAGCCAGGTGTGGTGGCACTCACCTTTAATTCTAACACCTGGGAGGCAGAGGCAGGCGGATCTTTGTGAGTTTGAGGCCAGCCTGGTCTACATAGTGAGTTCCAGCACAGCTGGGGCTACAGGGAGACCCTGTCTCAAAAAGACACACGCACACAAAAAATGCATATTAAAGCCAGGTGTGGTGGTGCAAGCCTTTAATCCCAGCACCGGGGAGGCAGAAGCAGATGGATCTCTGTGAGATCAAGGCCAGCCTACATAGTGATTTCTGGGTCAGTTGGGGGCCACAGAAGACCCTGTTTCAAATAAAAAAAAAGAAAAAATTATGCACATTAATGGGATGTCATGTATACATTGTATAATGTTCTAATTAGGGTAAGGTTATCTTTATGTTTACTTATCCTAAAAGTATTTAAAGTCCTTTCTTCTAGCTAGCTTTTTTTCTTAAAATTCTATTTATTATTTTTATTTTATGTGTATGCATGTATTGTCTGCATGTAGGTAAGTGCACCCATGTCATGCAATGCCCGTGGAGGACAGAAGGGACTGTTGAATCTCCTGGGACTGGAGTTATGGACAGTTGTTGGCTGCCATGTGGGTGCTGGGATTCGAACCCAGGTCTTCTACAAGAACAGTGTTCTTAACCACTGAGCCATCTCTCCAGCCCCTTTTAGCTTTTTTGAAATATATACTATAACACTGTTATCTATGATTACAGGACCATAAGTAGAACCTCACATATACTAGGCACGCATTCTACCACTGGGCAGCACATCCTCAGCTCTCCTGCCAAGTAATTTTAAAATATTAAATTGCTTATTCTTATAGAGCAGTATCTCAAAAGTTATTTGTGAGGGTTAGGCAGGCTTTAGGGCTTCTGGTCTTTGGGGTCAGAGGTCATGCTAGGCCTAGGGGTTAGGAGGTTGGGTTTGGGGTTTGAGATTTTAGGGAGTTAGAGTTTGGGAGTTCAGGGCTCAGAGGTCAGGGCTAGGCCTAGGAGACTAGGGATAGTGGGGTAGGGGTTTGGATTAGGTTTAGATGATTAGGAGCTAGGGGGTAGGGTTAGGGTTATGGGGATAGGGTTAGAGGGTTAGGGTTTAGGGTTTAGGGTTAGGAGTTAGGATTAGGGTTTTAGGGTTGGGGTTTAGGGTTTTGGTTTAGGATTAGGGTTAAGGGTTTAGGATTAGGGATTGAGTTTTAGGCTTAGGGTTTAGGGTTTTGGTTTAGGGTTAGAATTAGAGGGTTAGGGTTAGAGTAATAAAAAAAAGAAAAGTTATTTATTTGAAAAGCAAATAACAACTAAACAGGCTTGAAAGTTGTTTGAAATAGAGATAAAATTGTCAGTATTCTAAAATATTTGTGTTAGCTGACTTTGCATTTGTAATTCCATCCTTTCTTCTTTTTGAAGTTCATTGCTACCTCCTAGTGAAAAAAGTCACTGATATGGTTAAATCTAACGCCCCATCCTAGCAAGGCCATTAACAATTACAGAGTAAGGCCATGCCTCAACAAAAATAAAAGCTCAAGATAACATACTGGGTTTCATGATGGCATTTTCATACACTTACATCATTATACTTTGTTCTTTCTCATCCCCCTCTCCCAGAGAACCCTGACAAGCCATAACTTGTGTTTCTTTATCCACAAGGCCATTTCTAGTTTTAAAAATGCCTATGAAATCCTAAATTAAAGTGACAGTCGTTATCACTATGTTGAGGAAATGTACTTTTGACTTTAAGATGCTCTACAAAGGGAATGCACACCACACACAAGGAACACAAGGCACAGAAGTTATTTCCTTCTAATCCTGCCCCTTTAAGTAGGCTTGCTCTCATTTTAATTAGGCATTATATCTGTTTACTCATTCATTTAATAAATATTAATTGAAATCCATCATGGTGGTGTATCACTGTAATTCCAGCACTCTGGAGACAGAGACTATAGTGAGACCCCGTATTTTAAAAAAATAAAGTAGGGCTTACTATGAAAGTATGAGGATCTGAGTTTGATCCTCAGAACCATCTAAAAAAGCTAGGTGTGGTGGTGCTCACTTGTAATCTCAGTGCTAGAGAAGCAGAGTCAGGCAGATCCCTGGAGCCAACTAACCAGCGAGCTTCACCTAATGCACAAATTCCAGGCCAATAAGAAACCCTGTCTTTAGCAAATATGGTACCTGTGCTGGATAGATAATAGTGTCAACTTGACACACCTAGGTTGAAGGACCCTCAACTGGGGAATTGTCTCCATTGGACTGGCCTGTGGCCATGTCTGTGGGGCATCTTCTTGATTATAGTGATGTGGGAGGGCCCAGGCCACTGTGGGTGGTGCCACCCCGAGCAGGTGGGCCTATATTGTATAAAAAAGCAGTCTGAGCAGAGGCCAGGGGAGCAAGCCAGTAAGCAGCATTCCTCCATGGACTGTGTTTGAGCTCCTGCCTCCAGGTTCCTGCCTGAGGTCCTACCTTGGGCTGCCTGATGAATTGTGATCCAGGAGATGTAAGACAAATAAACCCTTTCCTTCCCAAGTTGGTAGTGGTCAGAGTGTTTTGTCATAGCAATGGAGAAACAAACTAGGACAGTGCCTAAGAAATGTCA
>NW_008360317.1:7717195-7726556 GCF_000622305.1 Nannospalax galili | reverse complement strand
CCAGGAGATGTAAGACAAATAAACCCTTTCCTTCCCAAGTTGGTAGTGGTCAGAGTGTTTTGTCATAGCAATGGAGAAACAAACTAGGACAGTGCCTAAGAAATGTCACTGAAAATTAACTGCTGGCCTCCACATATACACAGACATGTGTACATGTACCCACACATGCATATACACCCACACACATGAACACACACATACACATGGAAAAAGTATCCAGAGCTTTTTGTACAACAGATTCTGAGCTAAAGAAAGAATTCTTACCCTCATGAAACTTAGAGCCTGGGAGAATTGAGGAACATTGAATAAATAATCAGTAACTAGAAATTGTGACCTATGCTAAAGGTCTGTGTAGAGGCTCTTTATAAAGATCCAATTTAAGATAGATGGTAACTAAGAGACTAAGTCCTCAACAAGCAGACAAATTCACTGATAAGAAACAAAGATGGCGACTTCTTGCTTCTTCCACCTGAAACAAAGGCCTGAAGCTTTTTTCTTCAGACATCAGGGCCACTTTTCCAGCTGACCAGTCAAGACCAGTTTAGATAAAGACAGTCCTGGACATATTTCAGCTTAGAGCTGTGGCCCATCAGCTCTCTCTTCTTTGTTTAAGTGGACCAAAACACCACCAAAAACACTTAAAGGCCCAAGCCCTTCTAGGGGCTTCGGATTTTCCAGTTTCTGAATTCCCTCTCCATTTGTGGAGAGTTTTTCTCTCTGTGGGAATGTGTGTGTGTGTGAGTTTTATTTTTAATAAAGTTTGTTACCTGTTGCCTCTGAAATTGTTCCTACATTTTAATTCTTTAATTGGCAGAGAAAATGAACCTGATCAAGACACCTGCATGGTAGGTAACAGTAAGGAAAGGCCTGTCAGAGGAGATTTCAGCTAAGACCTTCGATTTGCTGAAGTCATGCAGAGCGTGGTTGCAGAGAGAGGCTGCATTTCACATGGATGAAATGGTATGCACGACTTTAAAGGAAAAAAGAGCTTGGTGTGTCCAAGAACTGCAATAAGGCCTGAAGCTCTGCACTGATGGATGAGTGAGAGAGAAATGCTGCATGCTGCAGGACTTTGAAGGTCACAGTAAAGAGTTTACATTTATAGTCAATTCAGGAAGAAATCAATAAAGGGTTAAATGTGGGTACAGTTAGGTGAGGCCTTTCTCTCCCATTGATTTTATTTTACTTTATTTTTATTTGGCTGTGCCAGGTATCTAACCTAGGGCCTTGGATGTGCTGGGCAGGAGATCTGTCACTGAGCTACACCTAAGCCCTTTAATGAACTTTTAAATTTATTATTGTTCATTTTTAAAGTTAGCACACAAGGCTGGGCATGATGGTGCACGCCTTTAGTCCCAGCACTTGGGAGGCAGAGGCAGGCAGATCTCTGTGAGTTCAAGGCCAGCCTAGCTTACATAGTGAGTTCCAGGCCAGCTAGAACTATAGGCAGACCCTGTCTCAAAAAGACAGAATAATATATATATTAAGTTAGCACACAAAGTCTGGGTGGGTTTCACTACACCTAGTAGCTCTATATATCCCAGCAATCAGGACACTGAGGCAGGAGAACTGCTACAAGTTTGAGGCCAGTCTGTCACAAAATGAATTCCAGGCCTGCCTGGTCTACAAACCAAGACCATGTCTCAACAACCCCCTTCCCCTGGCTCCCAAATAAAGTAGTGGGTTTCATTGTGGCATTTTCATACACATATGTCATTATATTTTTTTTCATTCATCTCCCTCCCCATTGCCTTCCACCACCCCCCATCCCACTTTTGTGGGTCCTCTTCCTCACCCTGAGTAGTTCTCCCTTTGCCTTCACGTCACATCAACTCTATCACTCTTTTTCCTGCTTTTCCCCACACCCCACTTAAGATCTCTTCTTTCTGTGTCATAGTCCCCTTTCTACTTTCAAGAAACACACACACACACACACACAAATATATAAATTTGAATCTAAATTCCACATATAAGGGAAACATGAAGTATTTATCTTTCTGAATCTGACTTATTTATAACATCTCTAGTTCTAGCCATTTTTCTGCAAATGCCCTGACTTCGTTCTTCACAGCTGAATAAAATTACATTGCATAAATGTACCATATATATTTTGCCCATTCATCTGCTGATGGGCATCTAGGCCAGTTCCACTTCTTAGCTATTGTGATAGTGCAGAAATAAACACGGATATTCAAGTATCTTTGGCATGTTGAATTAGAGCCCCTTGGGTGTATATCTAGGAGTGCGATAGCTGGGTCACATAGCACTTCGGTTTTTATTTTTGGAGAAGCCCTCATACTTATTTCCATAGTACTTACACCCTTTTACATTGGTATCCAAAAGTGTAAAAGAGTTCCTCTACCGCACCTCAACAAGCATTTGTTGTCTTTTGTTTTTTTGATGATATGAAATAGACTCTCAAAACAATTTTAATGTGCATTTCACAGATGGCTAAGAATGTTGAGCACTTTTTCAGATAATATCTACTGACCATTTGTATTTCTTTTTCATTTTAATTCTTTGACGATTTCATACATGTACAAAATGTACGTTGTTCATTTTCACCCCCATTATATCCATTCATCTCTTTCCCATTCCCTCTGAACCCCTCCCTTCTTATTCCTAATGGGCACCCTTCCTACTTTTATGTCTTTTGTTTGTGACTCACTGAGTTTAGGTAGAGTTGCTTGCATGACATGGGTAGAGGGTTATTTACTGGAAAACGGGCAACTTACCAGTGGCTACACCACTGAAAAAAACGAGTCCTCCTTCTCCTCCTTCCCCAGCAACCATTAACTGCCAATAGCTCACCAGGGAGCGTTTTGAGTACTGCCTGTTCAGTTCATTGGTCCATTGATTGATTGGATAATTTGGGTCTGGGGTAATTTTGGTTTGATTTTTGCAGTTCTTTATACTGTTGTGATGTGAAGGTAAAATGTTCCCCATAGGCTCATGTGTTTGAACACCTAGTCCCCAGCTGATGGCACTGTTTGGGAAGGTTATGGAACCTTTAGAAGGTGGAGCCTCACTAGAGGAAGTGTATCACTGAGTGAGGGCCTTGAGGCTTATAACCTGGTCCCACTTCCCGTTCTCTCTGCTTTCTGAGCGCATATGCGTGTGTATTACAGTTGGCTTCAGCTGTCAACTTGACACAAACCTAGAGTCACCTGAGAAGAAGGAAGTTAACTGAAGAATTTCTGTTATTAGATTGACCTGTGGTCATGTCTGTGAAGTATTTTCTTAATAGCTAATTGATATAGCGGATCTAGCCTACTGTGGACAGTTCCATCCTTAGGCAAGTGGATCTCAGTTCTATAAGAAACTAACTGAACAAGTCATGGGGAGCAAGCCAGTAAGCAGCATTCTTCCACAGCTTCTGCTTCATGCTCCTGCCTTGGGTTTCTGCCTTGGCTTTCCTCAGTGATGGACTGTAACCTATATGCCAAATAAACACTTTCCTTCTCCAAGTTGGTTTGGGGCAGTGTTTTTGTTTCTGTCATTTTGTTTTTGTTTGTTTTTGAGGCAGGGTCTCACTAGATAGCCCTAACTGGCCTGGAACTCACCATGTAGACCAGGCCATCCTCAAACTCACAGAGATCCATCTGCCTCTGCCTGTTGGGATTAAAGGTGTACACCACCATGCCCAGCCTATGGTTTGGGGCAATGTTGTTATCACAGCAACAGAAAGCGAACTAGGATACAGCGTGAGCTGCTCCTGCTGCCATGCCCTCCACCATGATGGACTGTATCCCTTGGGAACTGCAAGCTTAAAAAAAAAGTTGCTTTCATCAGGATATTTATCATAGCAACAAGAAAGTAACTAAGGCATATATCTTAGATATTAGTCTCCTGTCTGATGAGTAGTTGGCAAAGATTTCCTCCTCTTCTGTGTACTCTCTTCACTTTGCTGTTTCCTTTGCTGTGCAGAAGCATATCAAGTTCATGTAATCTGGTCTGTCAGTTCTTGAGATTATTTCTCCTGCTATTGGAGTCCTTTTCAGGATTTTGTTGCCTATTTCTCTCTCTCTCTCTCTCTCTCTCTCTCTCTCTCTCTCTCTCTCTTTAATGTGTATGAGTGTATTACCTGCATGGGTGTAAGTGTACCCGTGTTGTGCAATGCCTATGGAGGTCAGAAGAAGACATCAGATACCCTGGAACTGGAATTATGGATGGTTGTTAGCTGCCATGTGGGTGCTGAGACTCAAACCCAGGTCCTCTGTAGAGCAGTCAGTGCTCTTAACCACTGAGCCATCTCTCCAGCCCTGCTTATGTCTATATCTCGATGTGATTTGCCTCTAGAACTTTCAAAGTTTTAGGTCTTAAATTAAGATATTTGATCCATTTTCAATTGATTTCTGTGCAGTGTGAGACATACAGATAAACTTTCATTGTTCTTCCTGTGTATATCCAGTTTTCCTAGAACATTTGTCAAGAGGTTTTTTACTTCGCAAGAAAAAATGTATGTTCTTGGCACTTCTGTAAAAAATTATGAGGCTGTAGCTATGTGTAGGTTTGTTTCTGGATCCTGTATTTCTTTTCTTTCTTTCTTTCTTTCTTTCTTTCAAAGAAAGCTCTGGGGAGGGAACACCTTTTTTCTTTCTTTCTCTCTTTTTTTTTTTGGTTTCTTGAGACAAAGTCTCATTATGTAGCCCTAGAACTTACTATGTAGACCAGATTGGCCTCAAACTCAAACTCACAAGAGATCTGCCTACCTCTGCCTCCTCAGTGCCAGGATTAAAGGTATACACCACCACACCCAGCAGCTAGCATCTTAGTTTTAATTGTAGAGGTCTTTCATCTCTGTGAATAGGTTTATTTCTAGGTATTTTATTTCTGTTTTGCTGGTGGTAGTAGTGTTTAATTTTCTGATTCATTTATTTTTGTTTCATGTGTATGAGTGTCTTGCCTGCATGTATGTAAGTGCACCTATATCATGAAATGTCTGTGTAGGCCAGAAAAGGACATTGGATCCCCTGGAACTGGATTACAGATGGTTGTTAACTGCTATGTGGGTGCTGGGCACCTGGGTCCTCTGTAAGAGCAGCCAGTACTCTTAACCTAAGAGCCATTTCTCCAGCTCCAGTATTTTATTTTTTAAAAGTTATTAAAATGGAATATTTATAAATGGAATTTTTCTTGATTTCTTTCTTGGCAAGTTCATTATTGGTATGTAGAAAGCTACTGGTTTTTGTGTTTTCACCCTGCTACTTTGCTGAAAGTATTTATCATGTCTAAGAGATTTCTGGTAGAGTCTTTAAATATAGGGTCATTTTATTTGCAAATAGGAAATACTTTGACCTCTTCCTTTCCTGTTTGTATCATTTTCTTTCTCTTGTCTTATGGCTCTAGATAAGACATCAAGTGTATTAAGTGAGAGCTGTAAGAGTGAGGACTCTTCCTGATTTTAGTATAATGATTGTTACAGTTTTTATTATGGTGAGATATGTTTCTTGTATTCCTACTTCCTTCAGGGCTTTTATTGTGAAAGGATGTTGAACTTTGTCAAAGGAGATGTGATTTCTATCCTTAAGTCGATTAATCTTTTGTATTGTACTGATTTGTACCTGTTGAACTAACCTTGCATTCCTAGGATGAAACCAACTTGTTCACGGTGTTTGAATCTTAGCTTCATTGTTGTTATTTTGTTTTTTGAGACAGGGTCTGACTCCATAACCCAAGCTGGCCTGGAACCACCTGTATTAGCCAGACCAGACTTGAATTCTTCTTAATCTTCCCATCTTGGCCTCCCAAATCAAGTGCTGGGATTACAGTGTGAGCCACTATGCCTTGCTCTTAATGTGTCCTTGAATTCAATTTGTAAATATTTGATTGAAAAATTTTGCATCTATGTTTATAAGTAAAATTGGTCTAAATATTTTTGTTGTGGTGTCCTTATATGATTTGAGTTATGAAGGGAATAATGGCTTTGTAGAATGAGTTTGATAGTGTTCTTTCCCTTTCTATTCTATACTTTTCAATACTCAGTTTGAGCATTGGTGTTAGCTGGGGATTTTCCTTGCAAATGTTTGGTAAAATTCAGTGAATTGATCTAGTCCCAGGCTTGTATTTGTGAGACTTTTTGGTTTTATTTTATTTTATTTTTTAAAAATTTTAATAACTACATGATTAGAAGAAGCATTTCATTACAGCTTTAAAATATCCAGTAACATACTCCAGAGCAAGGATACATCTCTTTTACAAGTGGCTGTAAGTTTCTAGGTTCACAGTTGAATTAATACAGTTATACAATATTGAACTCAGTGTAAGCCCTGTAAGACATAAAATTGAATGAGTTTTTAACCTTTAAAAAATATCTCCATTTCATTTTAGAATATATTGTTCCTTACAGAAAGACTCGTTTTTGCTACTAACACTGAGATGTTGGTGCATGCATCTCTAATCTGTATGTATCTGATTATTACTAGTCATAATTGGTTGCACTTGGATCCTTGGCGCCTGTGTATGTCTATAAAGTCATCGGGTAGATTTCAATGGTAATGTTTATCACCTCTACTAATTAACATGACGTAAATTTCCATGCTTCCTCCTCAAATATACTACATTTTTTTTAGATTTGTTAATTGTGTGTGTGTGTGTGTGTGTGTGTGTGTATCACACAGAACATCCCAAACCATCTTATTCAACTATATACCCACTTCCCAGATGGCACCCTCCCATAGACTCCCTCCCCTGACTAGAGCCCTTATACTTTGATATCCCTGTTACTGTCTACTGTGTTGTCAGCACCCCCAGCCATTCCCCACTACTTGTCCATCTGGTGAATCTAGTCATCCTATCTAGAGGTCTTTGTTTTAAGGTCAGCTGTTCCTCATCTGGCAGCAATCAGTTGTCAATATTCCTTTAGATAAGATTGGAGTCTGCTGTTCATTTTCCCAGTTCTATGCTGGGTTACTATCTGGGAATCCCTTTGGCCACCTTGGCCAACAACTCTGGCATTACTGCTTGTTATGTAGCCTTTAGCTATGCATATGGACTCTTTAAAAAATTATATAGGCCCCTTTAATCTTTGGTTATACTTTCCTTTTGGGTGTTAAAGGCCATACAGTTGGCCCAGATAAACCAGTTTATTTTTACTCTTAAGGTCATTTGAGGATCTGTTCCTTAGGGGTCACATGGGCTTGGGAGGAGCCCCTGGCTCCTTTCTTTTACCAGTTCCACCTATCTGAAGATAAGTCAAAGGTCCTACTGAACCATGGTTGGCTTCACTTGGAAGCATGGAGGAAGTGATTCCTCTGTGTTGACCCTCCTCTTTATAGACTAGACACTGGTTCAAGTCCATCTGGTGGGGTCTCCTCGGCCTCCTTGATCAAGAGGACAGGTGACCCACCACAATTACAGGACATTTTGAGAGATGCTCATTTTCCCCAGTCCCCTGGAACTAGTCGACCTAGGAGGGCAAGGAGCAAAAACTGTCCTTTATGTCCCACTGACCAAATTATTATAGGTCTCAAAGTATGTCTGTTAAACATCCAAGAAGGTTAGTTCCACCAGTCTGTTACTTTTAATTACTGTGTGTCATGTTGAAAAATCTTGGGCAAAGACCAATTGTTCTCAGATAAACCTTACCTAGACATATATTTCTTGATCTGCTATGTATAATTTGTAAGTTGTTAGAGTAATATGGTTCCCTCTGGTTTTTTAAAACTAGATAGGCATTATTTATCTTTTGCATTGTCTCATGCCTCCATCATGGTTTTCCTACTTAAGGTGCCCCCATTTCCCCCCTTTCTCCCTTAATAATATCCTTCACCTATGGTCCTACCTCTCTTGAGCTCCTTCTTTCCCTTTATCCCCTAGGTTCCTTGTATACCCTACCCTCCCCGCTCCCTTAAACTAACCCAATTTTTATCCATATCTCCCCTATTAACGCCTGTTTACTACTGTTCTCTTTCAGGTTCTTTCTTTTCCTTTACCTCCCTGATTCCTTTCCATTATCCTGGTTCCTGTAGTTATGTCTGGATACATACTCACTTATCAGTGTTTGATTCTAGGATCCACATATGAGGGAGAACATATGTAGATATTTTTTATGAGTCTGTGTTACTTCACTTAGTATAACAGTTTCTAGTTCCATCCATTTACCTGCAAATTTCATGATTTCATCTTTCTTTACTGCTGAGTAAAACTCCATCGTATATATGAACCACATTTTCATTATCCGCTCATCAATTGAGGGACACCTAGGTTGCTTCCATCTCTTAGCTATTGTGAAAAGAGCAGCAACAAACATGGATGTACAAGTGTCTCTGCAATAGGATGAATTCTTTGGGTATATGCCAAGGAGTGGTATAACTGGGTCAAATTGTAGGTCCGTTTGTAGTTTTTTAAGAGTTCTCCACACTGGTTTCTATAGGGATTAAACCAGTTTGAAGCCCCACCAGTAGTGGATGAGTATTCCCCTTTGCCCACATCCTCTCCAACATTTGGTATCATTTGTTCTCTTGATCTTAGCTAGTCTGACTGGGGTAAGATGAAATCTTAAAGTGGTTTTAATTTGCATTTCCCTAATTATTAGTGATGTTGAACATCTTTTAAGATGCTTCATAGCCATCTTTACTTCTTTTGAGAACTCTCTGTTCAGCTCCTTAGCCCATCTTTTAATTGGGTTACTTCTTGTCTTGATTCTGTTTTTTGAGTTTGTTACATATTCTGGATATTAAACCTCAGTCAGATGTGTCGCTGGTGAAGATTTTCTCCCATTCTGTGGGTTTTCTGTTTGCTTCCCTGGTTGCCTCCTTTGATGTACAGAAGCTTTTTAGTTTAATGAGGTCCCATTTGTTAATTCTTCCCTTGTTTCCTGAGCAATTGATGTCTGGTTTAGAAAATCCTTTCCTATACCTATATCTTGTAGGTTTTTCCCAATGTTTTCTTCTCATAGTTTCAGGCTTTACATTGAGGTCTTTGATCCATTTGGAACTGACTTTGTGCAGGGTGAAAGATAGGGGTTTAGTTTCATTCTACAGGTGGCGGAGATCCAGTTTTGCCAGCACCATTTGCTAAACATGCTGTCTTTACATGCTGTCTTTCCTCCAGTTAATGTTCTTGGCCCCTTTGTCAAACATCAGATGGTTGAAATTGTGTTTACTCATATTTGGGCCTTCAATTTTGTTCCATTGGTCTATGGGTCTATTTTTGTGCCAGTACCATGTTGTTTTTATGACTATAGCTCTGTAATGCAGCTTAAAATCTGGTATAGTAATCCCTCCAGCATTGCTCTTAGTGCTCAGGGTTCTTTTGGCTATCCGAGTTATATTTTTTTCCATCCTTTCACATTAAGATAGTACCTGTCCTTGAAAATGAGATGAGTTTCTTGCAGAAAACAAAAGAATGGATTTTGTTT
>NW_008360317.1:7702273-7716298 GCF_000622305.1 Nannospalax galili | reverse complement strand
TGTGTGTTCTTTAAATTCACTGAATTCTTTTATCATGTTTATAATTGTTCTTTTGAGTTCTATGTCCTGCATTATCTCTAGAGGGTTCTCATTGTACTCCTCTAGAGGACTATTGGTATTTGGTAGGGATAGGTTATTTTGGTTTTTCATGTTATTATTTTTCCTCTGTGATTTTGACATGTGAATTTCTTTTGTAGTTTCTGATTTTTGTGTGAGACCAAGCCTTCAAGTTTAGGTCTGCTTCTTTTTGTAAACTTTATGTGTTTTTGTGGTTTACTTTTTGGGCATGAAAAGCTGGTTCCTCTAAGCTTCCAGTTCTCTCTTTTGATTTTATATTGGAGTGGCCAGATTGCTTTTGGCTTCAGGAGTTCCCACAGAGGCCCCAGTCAGATGAGGATCAGATGCTCTCAGGCTTTCGCCTAAGGTCTGGATCCCTCCAGGAAAGATTTTGGCCTCAGGAATTTGGGGGTTGGACTGGCCTGGGAGCCAGGCCCAGGAAAGATGCTGGTCTAGAGCAGCTGGTGGCCGTGCTACCCAGAGATGCAAAGGAAGATGGGGTCAGGAAGCAGCCCTAAGGGCTCCTAGGAACTGCACTGAGGAGCTGGGTTGGTCTGGATGCAAAGGATCAGGAAGAGGAATGGTCAGCCCCGGTCTCCAGGAAAGTGGCTGGCAGGTTGTGCAGGCCCAGGGAAGTAGAGGGAGGTGAGGGCTGGGCCAGGTCCAGAGGGCTCCTGGGGACCGAGAAGGAACTGGGTTGATCTGGATGCTAAGGATCAGAAAACAGTGGTGGTTCCCCAGGTGTCTGGGACACTAAGACAAGGAATGGGACAAGACCCAGGCCCGGAGAGAGGCCTGTGGGTGGGAGAGAGGCCTGCGGGTCATGCAGGCCCAGGGAAGCAGAGGGAGGTGAGGGCCGTGATGAGACTTTTTATAACTGATTGAATCTCATTGCTTGCTATGTACCTAGTTAAGTTGTTTTATATCTTGATTTTATTTTCATAGATCATATATGTCTAGGAGTTTATCCATTTCTAGATTTTCCAGTTTCATAGAATATTGTTTTTCAAAGAATGCCATTGAAATGAGTTGTAATGTTACCTTTTTAATCTCTACTTGTATTCATTTGGGTCTTTCTCATCATTTGATTAGTTTGGCTATAGGCTTTCCTGATCTTTTCAAAGAATCAGCTTTTTTGTTTGATTGATTTTATTATTCTTTTAGTCTCCATTTCTTTCATTTTTGTCCTGATTTTAAAAATATTTATTTTGTGTATGTATGTATGTATGCAAACCACAGTGCACATGTGGAAGTCAGAGGATAATTTCTAAGAGTCAGTTTTCTTCTACCATGTGGGTCCATGGGACTGAACTTAGGACATTAGGCTTAGTGGCAAACACCTCTACCCACTGAGCCATCTTGCCAGTCCTTTGTCTTGATTTTTATTATTTCTTTCCACCTACTAATTTTTGGTTTAACTTGTTCTTGTGTGTGTGTGTGTGAGTGTGTGTGTGTGTGTGTGTGTGTGTGTGTGTGTGTGTGTATTTAGGTGTGTGAATTTGGGCATGTGTGTACCTTGGTGTTTGTGTATTGGTCAGAGGACAACTTTGGGTATCAGTCTTCACCTTCCATATGTTTGAAACAGGGTCTCTTTGTTGTTTTCCACTGTGTATACTAGACTAGTTGACCTGCTAGCTTCTGAGGACTCTCCTGTCTCTACCTCCCATCTCCATACAGAGGGACCCAGATTATAAATACTCATCACATGCATCCTGATTTTACTTGGGGTCTAGGAATTTGTCCTATACAGCCTATATTATGTTGAGGTATGTTCCTTCTGTTCCATATGTCTTGAGGACTTTTATCATGAAGGGATGTTGGATTTTGTCAAAGCTGGATTTTGTCAAAGCTTTTTCTGAATCTATTGAAATGATCATGTGGCTTCTCAGAATAGATTTTTTTTCAGTATTGAGGTTTGAACCCAGAGTCTTGGCATGCTAGGTAAGCCTTCTACCACTGAGCTACATCCCCAGGAATCATGTGGTTTCTGTCTTTGAGTCTATTTTTATGATGTATTATGCTTATTAATTTCCGTATTTTGAACCATCTCAGCATCTCTAGAATAAAGTCTACTTGATCATGATCTTTTCAATGTTTTCTTCTTTTGAATATTTTATTTATTGTTTTATATGTATGAGCATATTGACTGCTAGTATGTAAGTGTACCCATATTGTACAATGACAGAGGAGGTCAGAAGAGGGTATCAGATTCCTTGAAACTGAAGTTATAGACGGTTGTTAGCCACTATGTGGGTGCTGGGAATCAAACATGGGTCAATGTTTTTAACTGCTGAGCCATCTTTCCAACCCCTCAATATTTTCTTTAATTCAGTCTGCAAGTATTCTTTTGAGAATTTTTGCATCTATGTTTATCAGGGAGATTGTTCTATAATTTTATTTTCTTGTATCTTTGTCCAGTTTTGATATCAGGATAATGCTGGCTTTGTACAAAGGGTTTCTAGTATTCTTTCTTTTCCTATTTTAAGGAATAGTTTGAGAAGCATTCATGTTAGCTCTTCTTCCATGGTGAATTCATCTCTGGACCTAGATTTGCTTAGTCAGGATATTTTTAAATTAAAAAAAAAAAACCTTAACAAGAATTTCATACGTGCATATAAGGTGTTTTGATCAAATCCATGCCTATTCCCTCCCCCTGTAACACCTTTATAACTATTTCAATCTTTCTGTTTAAATTATCTCATCTTGGTTAAATTTGGTAAATCATATTTGTCTACAAATTCACCCGTTCCTTTTAGATTTTCCAGTATGGCCAAATATAAGTTTTTAAAGTATGTCCTAATGATTTTCTGAATTTCATTGATATCTGTGGTAATGGTTCCCTTTTCTTCACTAATTTTATTAATTTGCCTCTTTGCTGTTTCTTTTGGTTAGTTTGGCTAAGGGTTTCTCAATCTTATTTATCGTTTCAAAGAACCAACTGTTTGTTTCATGGATTCTTTGTATTATTTTATTTATTGTTGGTTTCTATTTCATTAAATTTTTGCTCTGCTCTTATTTATTTCTAATGGTTTTGAGGTTGGTTTCGTCTTATTTTTCCAAGGCCCTAAGGTGTATCATTATAGTATACATTTGATCTGTCTCTGGCTTCTTTTTCCTTTTCTTTTTCTTTTATGTGTATGAGTGTTTTACCTACATGTATGTAAGAGCACTGTGTCATGCAATGCCAGTAGAGGCCAGAAGAGGCTGTTAGATCACCTGGAACTGGAGTTACAGGAAGTTGTTAGTTGCCATGTGGGTGCTGAGAACCAAACCTCCATCCTCTGCATGAGCAGCCAGTGCTCTTAACTGCTGATTTCTTAATGTAGGCACTTAGAGCTATGAATCACCTCTTAATGACTGCTTTCGTTGTAACCCCTGGGCTTACAATGGTTTCATTTTCATTCGATTCTGGGGATCATTTTATTTCCTTCCTGGTTTCTTTAATGACCCATTCATCATTCAATAGTGTGTTGTTTAATCTCTATGAGTTTATATATGTTCTATAGTTTCTCTTGCTGTTGGTTTGTAGTTATATTTCATTGTGTTCATATAGAATATAGGGAATTATTTCTATTTTCCTGTATTTATTAACATTTCTTTTGCATCTTTAAAAAAAAAAAAGATGTATAGGGGCCGGGTATGGAGGTGTACGCTTTTGCTCGGGAGGCAAAGGCAAGCAGATCTCTGTGCGTTCAAGGCCGGCCTGGTCTACATAGTGAGTTCCAGGATGGCTTGGGCTACAAGGAGACCCTGTCTCAAAAAGAAAAAAAAAATTATAGGGGCTTGAGAGATGGCTCAAAGGTTAAGAGCACTTGCTGCTCTTGCAGAGGACCTGGGTTCTATTCCTAGCACCCACATGGCAGCTAACAATTGTCCATAACTCCAGTTCCAGGGAAATCTGACACCCTCTTCTGACCTCCTTGGGCATTGCATGACATAGGTGTCCTTATATACATGCAGGCAAGACACTCATAAAATAAAATAAAAATAATAAAGGATTTTTAAAGATTTATTATTGCTGTTTTTATTATTTTAGGGGTGTGTGTGTGCCCGTGTATGCATGCCGCGCACACGCGCACACACTTGTGTGTGTGTGTGTGTGTGTGTGTGTGTGTGTGTGAAGGTGCCCTTGGAGACCAGAAGAGGGCATTGGATCCCATAGAGTTGGAGATACAGGCAGTCATGAGTTGCTTGACATGGGTGTAAGGAATTGAACTCCAGAATCCTGCAAGAGCAGGACAGTCTCTTAACTGTTATGCCATCTCTTCAGCCCTTTATGCCTTAATATGTTATCTATTTTAGAGATAGTTCCATAGACTTTTGAGAAGAATGTCTGTTCTGCAGTGTTTGGATAGAATCTTCTTTAGATGTCTGTTAAGTCAATTTCGTCTAAGGTGTCATTTAATTGAGATGTTTCTTTAATTTTTGGCAGATTGCCCTGTCAGCTGGTGAAGAAGATATTGAAGTCATCCAGTGTTACTGTTAATCTGTGACTTTACAACTAGTATTATTTGTTTTATGAAACTGGGTACACCCATCCCTGTTCAGTGCATGTATTTTTTTAAATTGTAATGTCCCCTTGATGGATTTTCTTTTTCTTTAATCAATATGAAGTGAGCTTCTCTGTTCTGACTAGTTTTAATTTAAAGCCCATTTTGTTAGATATTAGTACAGTGACTCCTGCTTGTTTCTTAGTCTCAATAGCTTAGAATATGTTTTTCCAGATTGTCTCTTGAAGGTAGCCTCTGTCTTTTATGGTGAGGTGCATTTCTTGAAGGCAATAGGTAGGTGGATCTGCCATTTAATGCAATCTGTTACCCTATGTCCTTTTTAAAAAGTTTATTTACTTATTATTACTATTATTATTATTATTATTATTATTATTTTATCAGTACTGGGGATCAATGAGAGACAACTGTCTAAATAACTTTTTTTTTTTTTTGGTCTTTTTGAGGCAGGGTCTCCCTGTAGCCCCAGCTGTGCTGAAACTCACTATGTAGACCAGGCTGGCCTCGAACTCACAAAGATCCGCCTGCCTCTGTTTCCCAAGTGCTAGAATTAAAGGTGAGTGCCACCACACCCAGCTTAATATGCATAATTTTTGCCTGTCAATTGAAAAAAGTTTTTTAGGACAAGGTCTCATTATGTAGCCCTGGCTTGTCTGGAACTCGTAGAAATCCACCTGCCTCTGCCTTTCAAGTGCTGGGATTAAAGGTATGCACCAACATGCCTGGCTTGAAGAGGGTGTCAGATCCCCTGGAACTGGAGTTATGGACAGTTGTTAACTGCCATGTGGGTGGGTGTCTGGGATTCAAACCCAAGTTTTCTGCAAGAACAACCAGTGTTCTTAACCGCTGAGCCATCTCTCCAGCCCCTATTATTTTTATTTTATGTGTATGAGTGTATTGCCTGCATTTGTGTAAGTGCACTCATGTGCAGTGTCCACAGAGGTGAGAAGAGCGCATCAGATCCCCTAGAACTGGAGTTACAGATGGTTGTTAGCCACCATATGGGTGCTGGGGATCAAACCTGGGTCTTCTGCAAGAGCAGCCAGTGCTCTTAGCCACTGAGCCATCTCTCCATGCCCTCTGTGTCTTTTGATGGAGTACTTGAGACCATTACTATTCAGAATTATTAGGGAAAGGTGTGTACTGTTCCCTGCCATTTTGTTGATTTTTATAGTGTTTGTTTTCTTATTCCTCTCTTACTTTTTATTCAAGGTGGTTTGTTTTCACCTGTGGCCTCATGGTTGTATTTATCTTTCTTCAATCTAGTAATTCTTCCAAGTATCTTCTGTAGAGCTGGCTGAGAGGATATGAATTTCTTAAGCTTGTTTTCCTTTCTTTGTCAATCATAACCGATAGCTTGGCTGGGTACAGTAGTCTAAACTGGCAGTTGTTAACTTTCAGAACTTAGAATCTATCTGTTTAGAACCTCCTGACTTTTAAGGTTTGAGTGGAATAATCTGCTGTTATTCTGACACCTTTACATGTTCACTTGGTGCTTCTTTCTCACCACTTTCAATATACTTTTTTTGTTCTATATATTTAGTGATTTAATTATGGTATGACAAGGGGAAGTTCTTTTTCAGTCCTGACCTTCTAAATTTCTCCTATATCTTCACTGAGATTATTTTCTGTGCCTTTAGAATGGAATTTTTCATCTTCTTTTATGCCAGTTTTGGTCTTTTCATAGTGTTCCAAATATGCTTAAAGTCTCACCCTATTACTTTGTCCTTATTATCTCTGTCCTTGTTGGAATGCTCCCATTCTTATACTTTGTTTTCAAAATCAGATATTCTGTTCTCTCCTTGATCCATCCTATTAGGGAGGTTTTGCACTGAGTTTTTTATTTGACTCATTATGTCTTTCATTTCCAGTATTTCCACTTGGTTTTCCTTCAGAATTTCTACCTCTTCATTGTATTCCTATTTCATATCTCGTATCATCTTCCTTTTCATTCAATTGTATATTTATATTCTATTGAGATTTGTTTGGGAATTTATTTTCTTTGATTTCTTTGAACAGACATATAATCATTCTTTTAAGTTCTTTTTTTCTGGAATTTCATCTAGTATATGTTCACTGAGACTATTTAGGATTGATACTTTTTGGAGGAGTTGTGTTGTCTTGATTTTTCATGTTACTTGTGGTTTTGTGTTGAGACTTGCACATCTGGAGCTAGGTCATTGGTTGAATTCATTACTTTAAAAAAGATTATTTATGGCCAGGCGTGGTGGAGCATGCCTTTAATCCCAGCACTTGGGAGGCAGAGGCAGGTAGATCTCTGGATCTCTGAGTTCGAGGCCAGCCTGGTCTACATAGTGAGTTCCAGGCCAGCTGGGGCCACAGGGAGACCCTGTCTCAAAAACACCACCCCCCCCCAAAAAAAACAAACAAAAAAACCAACCCCCCAAAACCATTATTTATGCATTTGTTAACTCTCCTTTATTCTTTAGGAGCAAGTATTTACTGTTAGAGGGACTAGGTAGTTGTAGGGTTGTAGTAGTGTTCCCTGTGCTAGACTGGCAGTTGGGGCATCAGACTTGAACCCCAATACCTTTTAAGTTTACTTTTCTCTAGCGCCATTTTTCCCACTGAAATTTGCAGTTCCTTCCTGCATCTTGTTCACTGGCCAAGGCAGCACTGATTCACAGATCTACAAGGTACCATGGTGGCTATGGATCCAGCAGTGTCAGGGCCTGTTGCTGGTTGGAGTCCCTGCAGGACTGGGAAGGGTTGGTTGTCTCAGATTTTCCTATGTATACAATACCACATAATTATATTATCTAAAAATATAGTTTTGTTTCTTCAAATATAGCTCATGATTTTCTTCACTGTCAGTTAAAACCTTTCTTTTAAGAAAAACCAAACAACAGGGGCTGGAGAGATGGCTCGGCGGTTAAGAGCACTGACTATTGCAGAGGACCCAACACATGGTGACTAACAACCATCCATAACTCCAGTTCCATGGGACCTAACACCCTCTGCTGACCTCCACAGGCATTGCACAACAGAGATGCACTTTCATTCATGTAGGCAATACACTCATACACATAAAATAATAACTAAAATATTTTAAAAAACCAAACAAGTCTAAATATGGTCAAAAAATTGTATGAAATTATCAAATCAATAAAAATATTTCCAAAAAACTAACAAATAATAGTAGCAGCAAGTATCTATGTCTAACATTAAACATGGCTTTAGGACTAGAGAGATGACTCAGAGGTTATGAGCACTGGCTGCTCTTGCAGAGGACCCAAGTTCAACAGCAAACAATCATCTCCAGTCCCCGGGGATCTGGCACCCTCTTCTGGCCTCTGAGGGCATTGCATGCATGTGGTGCACTTACATATATTCAGGCCAAATGCTTATACAGATAAAAAATTAACATGGCTTTAATTAACTGGCTAATAGTAAAACAAACATTTTCTTTTTAAATTTTTATTATTTTTATTTTACGTATTTGAGTGAATTGCCTGCATGTGTGTAAGTACACCTGTGTCATGCAGTGCCCACAGAGGTCAGAAGAAGGTGTCAGATCTCCTGGAACTGGAATGCATGGTTGTGGGCTCTGGGTCCTTTGCAAGAGCAGCCAGTGCTCTTAACCACTGAGCCATCTCTCCAGCCCCTAAAATAAACATTTCTAGAAAGATAGATTCAGTCACTGTCTTTTTGTTTCTACTTTACTTAAATTTATTTTTTAAAGATTGGAATTTTATTGCCTTCACCATCTATTAATATAAACAATCTTGTAATTTGTTGGTATAATTAATTCTGTTAGGAGATTTCCTGGGGGTTGGAGAGATGGCTCAGCGGTTAAGAGCACTGGCTGGTCTTGCAGAGGACCTGGGTTTAGTTCCCAGCACCCACATGGCAGTTAACAACCATCCTTAACACCAGTCCCAAGGGATTTGATGCCCTCTTCTGTCCTCCACAGGCACTGCATGACATGGGTGCACTTACATACATGCAGGCAATACACTCATACACTAAAGTAAAAAGAAATAAACCCAAAATATTTTTTTAAATAACAATAACAAGCTTTTTAAAAGAGAGATTTCCTAATGCTGAGTAATCCTTCTGTTCCTACAACAATTCTTGGCCATCACTTAAGGTTTAGCTATTTTATTTTAAACAATTTCATAAATGTAAATAATGCATTCTAGTCATTATTTAGCCTCTAGTATCCTTTCTCATCCATGTCCCACTTGCAATGCACCCTTTCTGAATGTAACTAAGATTGCCTGCATGTGTTGGGGATGATTTACTAGAGCAAGGGCAAATTACCAGTGGCTACACCACTGAAGAAAATGTCTCCCCCTCTTCCAGCAACCATTATCCACCAATAGCTACTCAGGGAGGGTGGGGCCTCATGAGGTCCTTCTGTATCCATGATTAAATGTTGTCAGCCCCATCTTGTTTTGGGGTTTTTGTTGATGTTGTTTTTCTAGATAGGGTCTCATTATGTAGACCAGGCTGGCCTCTAACTCACAGAGCTCTACCTACCTCTGCTTCCCAACTTGGCTTTTTTTTTTTATCTGTTGCTGTGTGTTTGTCTGTTTTGTTTATGTATGTCTTTGTGTGTGTGCAGGAAGACAGAGAGCAACCTTGGATGTTATTCTTGTTTACCTTGTTTTCAGTCAGGCTCTCTCACTGACTGAGAGCATACAATAAAAGGCTAGGCTGGCAGACTAGTGGACCCCAGGAATTTCTGTCTTCCTAGTACTGGGATTATAAGCATGACCTACCATGACTTTTTTTTTTTTTGTCCTTTTTGAGAAAGTATCTCCCTGTAGCTCCAGCTGGCCTGGAACTCACTATGTAGACCAGGCTGGCCTTGAACTCACAGAGATCTGCCTGCCTCTGCCTCCTGAGTGCTGGGATTAAAGGCATGCACTACCATGCCCAGTATGACTTTTTTTTTTTTTTAAGTGAAATCTTGGGCTTGAACTCTGGTCCAGATATTTGCTTGCCAAACACTTTACTGACAGAACTATTTCCCCAGGCAGGTTGACTTCTATTTTAGATTTTTTAGATTATTACATATTCGATGTGCCAGCATTTTATTTAGGCTATGTTTCATTCCTTGGTGAAATTAGCCTATTTTGGTATTATATTTGCCAGGTTTGGGTAGAAAAGTTAGCTTTATAATGTGAATCTGGATAGTTGGTTGTCTTTGTTTTATTTTGCTTTGAGCATTTTCTAGTATTGAGAATGAATTTTGATGATGTTCTACTCTTCAAAGTTTACTTAAGGGGCAGGATGGCAGAATAGAAGTGCCCAGTATAGGACTCTGCCAGTGCAAGGGATTAGGGCCAGAAGGAGAAATGCTATTCTGAAGCAGGAGTGTGAGGAAGAGCTCTGGGAACCAACAAGGAAGTGAAGTAAAACCCAAACAGGATGGGGAATCAGAACAGCAATGCGGGAAAGAACAAAGCAGGTCAGAACTTCCACCAGGCTGGAGGACTGGAGCAGGGAAACCAAGGCTGCAGATAAGCCAGAGAGCTAGTGCAACTGCAGGAGACCCTGCAGCTATGGGGGGTTAGGTCAGAGGGGCGCCTCCAGGGCAGAGACCTAGCTTTAAAGAAGTCCACTTCATTCCTTACCATCTCTTAAAGTACTATAACCTGAAGTCATTTTAAGAAGGGATCTATTGTTTGGGACTGAACTCTTAGGAGCAAAAAACTCAGAGTAACCACAGTTAGGGTCCCTGCGGGCATCTGGCTGCATTGAGTGTGTGGGAGACAGCCACCTCATTGTAGCAGGGCCAGTCTGACAGGAATCTGTTAAGAAGCTTGAGCAACAGGGATCATGGGCTGTGGTGAGGAGTGGAGGGCACAGTGGCCAGTGGTCCTTTCCTCTATGATTAGGAACAAGATCAATCGTTTTCACCAGGTTGCCAGGTCTAAGTGCAACAAGAGTCGGAGGTGGCAAGTTTCTGCAGGTATCCTTTTCCAGCACAGAACTTGGTTTGATTGCTCTAGCACACTGTGAGTCATCCTCAGATGCCCCAGCATATCCAGACCTGCCAGGTGCAACGCCCATAATGTCAAAGCTAGGAAGGTGAGAAAGGCTTGTTGCAGCCCACACTGCTCACCCGTGCTCCCAGGTGCAGATTGAGGATCCCTGGAGTAAATGTGTACCCACCTGAAAAGAAGTCTCTGCAATTCTTGCCCAGGAGGATTTTTTTTTTTAATTTTGCTTTATGTATATGAGTATATTGCCTATATGTGTGTAAGTGCACCTGTGTCATGCACTACCCATGGAGGTCAGAAGAGGGTGTCAGATCCCCTGGAACTGGAGTTAGGGATGGTTGTTAGCCACCATGTGGGTTCTGGGACTTGAACCTGGGTCTCCTGCAAAAACAGCCAGTGCTCTTAACTGCTGAGCCATCTCTCTAGCCCCATCCTAGGAGGAATTTCTAAAACCTTTTTATTCTATAATATTTTTGCCATTTTCTTTTGTATTGTTATTGATGTGAATGTTTTTGTTTTCAACTTGCTGTTGTATTTTTTTTAATCTTGATTTGTAAAATATTGCTGTTGTTAGTTTGCTTTCTTCTTTCTGAGCAGAGTTGGAGATTGAGCCCAGCACCTCAAACATGTTCAGTGGTTGCTTTACTGCCAAGCAATACCCACAACCCAATTAAGGAAAATTACACGTTACTTAAGCTATAACCTAGACCCACTCTAACCTTGATGGATGCTTCAGTTTATAGAGCAGAGGAATTACGTCAAGTGTGGTGGTGCATATAATCTCAGCACTTAAGAGGTAGAGCCAAGAGCATCAGAAATTCAAAGCTGTCCTGGACTATATAGCAAGTTCAAGGGCAGCCTGGGCTACATAACAGCCTGTCTCAAAAACACAAAACAGGGGCCTGTAAGATTGCTCAGTGGATAAAGCTGCCTGGTGCCAAGACTGACAACCTGAGTTTGATCCTAGAAATCTACATGGTACAAAGAGGGAACCAATTCCTGCACATTATCCTCTGACCTCCACATGCATGCCATGGCACCTGTACACTCACACCCACACATACACACACACACACACACACACACACACACACATAAAAATATGTAAAAAAAAAAAAAAACCCACAAAACAAATAACAGTAAAAACCCTCAGAGGGAATATTTTAAGGCCCCAGCTCACAACCAGACCCTAGGCATGGCTAAGGGAGACATGAAGTTCTGCTTCTGGACACTCACCCCATAGCAACAGCAAGGGAAATAACGCAACTTCTGTGAACACCACACCTATGAGGGCCCTCAGCATGGCTTGCTCCCATACACTTGTAGACATAGAGGAATAGCCACAGATATATATACCTATATACTCTGCTTGTACAACACACCTGCCTAAAATGCCAGACAGGGCTCACTGTGGTCAGACCTACAAAGGAAGCAAGTCTCTCAGGCTCTAACACAAGACACACTATGTCACAACATACCCATTACAGCCAAAGAAGCAACAGGGAAACTATACTGTAGAATCCACTTGGAATTAAATTCTACAATACACAACAAACTGGTAGTCAAAGGTATATCATAAAGACAAAGCTATTCCCCTGGCCACCCCCCCCAACCTGCAAAATAAAAAGGGGGCTGGAGAGATGGCTCAGCAATTAAGAGCACTGGGTTCTCTTGCAGAAGACCTGGGTTCAGTTCCCAGCACTCACATGGCAGCTAACAAGCATAACTCCAGTTCCAGGGGATCTGACTCCCTCTTCTGGTTTCCATGGGCATTGCATGCACAGGTGCACTTACAGGCAAAACAGACTCCATAATCTAAAAAGAAATAAATAAACATTTTTAAAAGACTAGGTTAGTCCTTAAAAGGAGGCTTCCATATAACAGTGGAAGAGAGAATCACCCCAATAGATATGAAATCTTAACATATAAACATGAAAAAGTTCACAACTCTCTAGAAACTGATTCCAAGGATACTGACATGAATGGAATACTGGACCATGATTTCAAAAGAATGATGCTAAAATGATCAATGAACTCAAATAAGATGCAGATAAACAACTAGATGAATTAAGGAAGGAAATACAGGATATGAAAGAGAAATTCAGTAATGAGATGAAGATTTTAAAGAAAAAAGAGAGAGACCTTGGAAAGCTCAGACAGTACCACATGCCTATAATCCCAGCATTGGGAGGAGAGGCAGAAGGATCAGAAGTTCAGGGCGAGCCTTGGCTATGTAGCAAGTTGCGGGCTGGCCTGAGCTACATGAAACACTGTCTTGAAAAACAGAAGAAATCTTGGAAATTAGAATATCAAAAGCCATCATTGAAAGTCTCACCAAGAGACTAGATAAAGCATAGGAAAAACCATGAAAGATTGAAGACAGCTGATGAATGATCACATTCACAAAGTAATAAGGAGAAAAAGGCAAGAATGAGCAGGGCATACAAGATCTATGGGCTATCATTCAAAGACTAACTTATAATCAGAATTGATGAGTGAGCAGAGCTACTGGCTCAAAGCATAGAGAATTTATTTAGTGAAATAATAACAGAGAAATCCCCAAATTTGGGGAAAAATAATATGCACCCACAAAGAGGAGGTATTTATAACCCCCAGTAGACATGACCAGAAAAGAACCTGTACACATAATACTATAGTTATGCTTTCCCAAATAAGTAAGTTGAAGAAACTAAGGTGATATTAGAGCAGATTGCAGTAAAATTCATAGGATTCTCAGGGAATATTATGAAAAATTATAATGCCAATAAATTGAAAAATATAAGGAAAATGGACAAGTTTCTATATTCATAGGACCTACTAAAATTGAATCATGATGATATTTAAAAAAAACAAAATATTGCTGGGCATAGTGGTGTACACCTTTAATCCCAGCACTTGGGAGGCAGAGGCAGGTGGATCACTGTGAGTTAAGGTCAGCCTGGTCTACATAGTGAGTTCCAGGCCAGCTTGGGCTGCAGAGAGACCCTGACTCAAAAAGACCAAAAACAAACAAAAAACCAAATAAGTCAACTTTAAGCAATGAAAGCAAAGCATAACAAGGATTTTCCCAACAAAGAAAAGCCCAGAACCAAAAAGAATTTACTGCTAAATTTTATCAGATCTTAAAACAAACAAAAACCCCAAAACTAGTATCAATGCTCTCCAAACTCTTCCATGAAATAGAAAGGGAAAAATGAATTCCAAGCCTCAATCTACAAAACCACTATTACCCCCATTAAAACCTGATAAGGGGGTACTGGAGAGATGGGTCAGTGGTTAAGAGCACTGGTTGCTCTTGCAGAGAACCAGGGTTTGATTCCCAGTACCGACATGGTGGCTAACAACCATCCATAACTCTAGTTTCAGGGGATCCAATACCCTCTTCTGACCTCCACTGGAGCTGCATGATATGGATGTACTTATGCACATGCAGGCAATACACTCATACACATAAAATAAAAATAACTAAAAAAACTGATAAGGATATA
>NW_008360317.1:7668531-7701924 GCF_000622305.1 Nannospalax galili | reverse complement strand
TAAAATATATTTTAAAAATAAAATTAGGAACAAGACAAGGGAGTCTTTCTTTTACACACTTATTCAGCATGAGTTGAAATTTTAGCTGAAGTGGTTAGGCAAGAGAAAGAAATAAAGATGTGAATAGGAAAGGCAGAAGTCAAATGATCCTTGTGTGTAGACGGTATGATTCTATACTTAGTAGACCCTAAAAACTACACCAAAAGACTCACAAAATGGATAAATTCAGAAAAGTAGCAGTATTTAAAATCATGAAAAATTCAGCATCATTTTATACACCACAAACTCATGGAGAAAGAACTCAGGGAAACAACTCCATTCATAACAGATTTTAAAAATCACTCAGGAATAATACAGTGGTAAAGTACTTGCCTAACATCCTCAGAGCTCTGATTCAGTCTGTAGCAAAACCAAAACAAAATACTTGGGAATAAATAATCAAGGAGGTAAAAGAGAACCCTGAAGAATGAAATCAAAGATGACATTAGAAGATGGAAATGCCTACTTTGTTCATGGATTGGAAGAACCGATACAGTTTTTTTAAATGGCTGTATTGCTGCATACTAGCTACAGATTAAATGGAATCCTCATCAAAATATTAATGACATTCTTCACAAAACTGGGAAAAAACATCCTAAAATGTATATGGAGTCACAAAAGACCTCAAATAGCCAAAATATTCTAAGCAAAAAGCAATGCAGAAAGCCTTACAGCCTTACAGCACCTAAATTCAAATACACTACAGAACGACACTAACAAAACCAGCCTGCGTTGGGCATAAGACAAATATATATGAGTGAACTACAGTGGAGGATCCCAGACTAAGCCTACACAGCTACAGCTATTGGATTCTTGACAAATGGGCCAAAAACATGTTGGAGAAAAGACATCTTCAACAAATAATGCTGGGAAAATTGCTGTGATGGCTAATCCTGGGTGTCAACTTGACTGGATCTGGGATTAACTGAAATGAGAGAGATCTTCTTGATTGGATCATCTGAAGCTGGAAGACACCCTAAATGTGGGTGTTACCTTCCGATGGCAGCCCGTGTATAAAAGGCCATGGCAGAGGAGAATGCCAGGCTTCTTGCTGCTTGCCTTCTCTCTCGCTAGTGAGTTCATATTGCTGCTGTAGACTGAAGACTAGCTGATCTTTTGGAATTCGTTAGACCTTCAGCGCCAGATTGGGACTACTGAGACATCCAGCCTTATGGACTGAGCAACTACGGATTCTCAGCCTCTCCAGTGTGGCGCAGCCATTGTTGGACTATTCAGACTCTATCCTGTGAGCTAAGCTGATAAATCTCTATACATATATATTCATCCTACTGGTTCTGTTTCTTTGGAGAACCCTGACTAATACAATTGGATATCCACATATAGAAGAATGAAACTACATCCTTATCTCTCACTTTATATAACAATCATCTTAAAATGATTTAAATACCTGCTATGCAGTTTTGTAGCTAGGAGTTGGAATAGGAGCTTGCTCCATCCATTCCCCCTTGGGGAATAAAAGTGGTTCAATATTTTTTTAAAAAACTGCTATGGTTTGAATTGAAATATTGGATATCCACATATAGAAGAATGAAACTACATCCTTATCTCTCACTTTATATAACAATCATCTTAAAATGATTTAAATACCTGCTATGCAGTTTTGTAGCTAGGAGTTGGAATAGGAGCTTGCTCCATCCATTCCCCCTTGGGGAATAAAAGTGGTTCAATATTTTTTTAAAAAACTGCTATGGTTTGAATTGAAATACCGCCCCCCCCCCACCCCGTGGGCTCATATGTTTGAACACTTTGTCCCCAGCTGGTACCATTGTTTTGGTAGGTTATGAATCCTTCAGGAGGTATAGCCTTGTTCAAGAAAGTGGGTTTCTGGGTGCAGACCTTGAAGTAGGCTCTCTCAGTCAAATCCAGCTCTATTGGTATGGCTAGTCTCACTAACCAGCTTGCTCTGGGGATCCCACCTGCACCTTCTGAGGTTGGAATAATAGACTGACCACCATGCCCTCCAAGCATTTACATGGATTCCAGGGATCTAAACTCTAGTCCTCTGGGTTGTACAGCAAGTGCTTTAGACACCGAGCCTTGACCTTGATCTTCAATTTTTGCCTTCTTTTTGTTTCCTGTCTACCATGATGTGAACTACTCTGCTCCTCCATGCCCTCCAGACTAACACCTTTGAAATTGTGAGTCAAGGTAAGACCTTCCTCTCTTGTTTATGTAGCCATTCTGTGGTAGCAATAACTAAGTAATGTTGGGGGGCATCTATATAAATGTTAAATGAATATAAAGTGCACAGACAATATATGACAAGAAATTATTTTTAAGAGCAGACGTGGGCATGGCCACTAAGTGCAGGGATGCCTAACTAGCCACAAGCTAACAGGATGTCCTGGGCATCTGCTGTCATTGTGTTTAATTGGAATGGAAAATATCAGTCAGTGTGATGAATCAGTTAAGAGGACTTCTAATGTATTAAGTTGGTGGTTCCCAATCTGGTGCCGAAAACCTGAAGGGTTCCTGGAGTGCCTTAGTCAATGATGGAAGCCTGGAAACACTGGTTCTAATATCAGTGAAGAAATCAATACTAGAAGCAACAGGATAAATCAACTAGGCAGTGAGAGGGAAGGCCAAGCAAGCAAAAGGCGAAGCTCTCTGCTGTTCTTGGCTGACAATAGAACGCAACTTTTTCAGCCTTCCAACATGGACTGAAGACCAGTGTCTCTCCAGGAATCCTCCAGAACTTCACACTGGAAATGCTGAGGCATCTAGCCTCGTGAACTAGGGAGCTACCTACTTCTCAGCCTCTGTAATGTGAAGGCAGCCATTTCTGGACTGCCCAGACCACATCATGCAAGCAAATCTAATGAATCGTCTTTCAATATATTCATTCTATTGGTTCCATTTCTCTGGAGAACCCCAATACAGCATTTCCCCTATACTGGCCTATAATGAATATTATTTTCTAGGAATGATGTTCCATATATATTTTGGTGCACATTTAATGTAAAGAAATGAATGTATTACTATAAGGGAATTTATTTGAACATTATTGATATGTGTGCATATATTTAATTAAATTCAAATGCTAAGCTGTTTTCCAATGTAAACATATCTACTTTAACACTGGTAACAGAATGCTTTTATTGTACATCTTTCATATGTCACCATCTTTAAAATTTTAGACATTTTGTTAGTTGTATTTTTTATTCAATATTTTATTTTATTTTATAAAATTTTATTGAACTTTTATTTCATACAGAAAATCATCTTTATACTCCTTCCCCTTTGGCACCCTCCCATAGCCCACCCCCCGCCACTGGAGTTCATACATTCTGTCATTTGTGTTAAGACCTGTCATGTAAAGTTAGTGTCCCCAGATGTCCCTCAGTGCAAGTTCATTCATTGGGATCTAGTAAGCAGATCTAGAGTCCCTTCCTTTAAGAAGAACAGCTCTTCCTCACCTGTCAGTAATCAGCTGCCAATAATTCTTTGACTAAGATTGGGGCCTGCTGCTCATTTCCACAGTTATATGCTGGGTTTTTGTCTGCTTAAGTTTGCATGGGCCTTGTGCATGCTGACACCATTGCTGTAAGTTCCTATGAGAAAAGTCCCAGGAGCCTGAGGACCATTTCTATATAGTCATGCACTTCCTCCCTGACTCTCACAATCTTTCCGCCCTCTCTTCTGCAATGGGCCCTGAACCATGGGTGGGTGGATTTTTATATAGGACACCTTTCCAAAGACCTACACTCTGCCAACTCTTATTCTCCACATTTTGGTCATTTGTGGCCTTTTGTGTTCCTGGCCATCTGTTGCATGAGGGAGCTTCATTGATGAGAACTGAAAGATGCATTAGTGTTCTCTTCGTCCCTTATCCTATGTTCCATGAGCTTTAGGTGTAGAAGTTGCATCCTAGATATGCCACTTAGACTTGGGCAATTCACAGACAATCTCTGTGTATGACCAGTTGTGGAATATTAGTTGTATTATAGTGTTCATTAAAAGTTATTCTTATTGAAGTTCTTGATAGATTATCGCAAGCCTTCTACTGCTTATCAATATCTCCTACTCCCACTTTTCTAATTTTTAAAAATTTATTTGTTCTAGCTGGGCATGGTAGCACATGCCTTTAATCCCAGCACTCAGGAGGCAGAGGCAGGCAGATCTCTATGAGTTCAAGGCCAGTCTGGTCTACATAGTGAGTTCCAGGCTGGCTGGAGCTACGGGTGGCCCTGTCTCAAAAAGATCCCCCCAAATTGTTTTTGTTCTTATTTTATATGTGTGGGTGTTTTGCCTGCGTGTACATAAGTGCGTCACATGTGTACAATGCCAGAGAGGCCAGAAGAGGGCATTGGATTGCCTGGAACTGGGCTTACAAATGGTTGTTGGTGGCCATATGGGTGCTGGGATTCAAACTTGGGTCTTCTACAAGAACAGCCAGTGCTCTTAACTGCTGAGCTTACAGCCCCATGCTTACTCCAGCCCCATGCTTACTTTTCTTATATTCATGGTATTTTAATATTTAAGTTCTTAATTTTAATGTATTTTTGTTCTTTTTCATTTGTCAATGTAGTCTACATCTTGTTTGTGGAATATGTGCTTGAGTTACAAAATTTGCCATGTCATTTTAAAGAAATTTTATTATTTTAATTTGAAACTTAAAACTATATTCTCCCTGATATTGATTTCTGCATAGTAGTCATGCTTCTTACCTGAGCACTGTATGTATATTTATTTGAATCAACCATGTTTATTGAAAAGACCATCTTTTCTTCACTATGCTTCAGTGTCTATGCACACAAATTCTTCTGGGATATTATGATTGCACAAAATCTATGCAGATGGTCTCTCATTTAGGGTAATTTGACTTAGGATTTCTCAAACTTTATCATGGTGTTAAGCAATATGCATTTAGTAGAGACTGTACCTCAAATGGCACACTTTGATGCTCTCCTGGGGTGGCAGGTGCTGTGTGGGATAGAACTCTCTTGCGGTGCTCAGCAGTGGCAGTGACCTGCAGTTCCCAAACAGCTACACCATCATGTGAGTGAATAACTGATACTAAGGATGCCACATTGCTAAGCTGTGATGTTTGGTAGGCTAAATGCACTAAATGCACTTTCAAGTTATGATAGCTTTGCCAGGATGTAACTCCATTGTAAGCTGAGAGAAATCTGTTTATCAATTTGGGGATAATTGGCTCTTTATATTTCTAATTCTATGAACTTGCTATGTCTACTTAGGTTTTAAATTTTTTTAAAATCTATTTTTGTTGTGTATGAGTGTTTTGCCTGCATGAATTTAAGTGCATCATATTGGTGCAACGTCTGTGGAGGCCAGAATAGGGTGTCAGATCCTCTGGAACTGGAGTTAAGGATAGTTGTTATCTACCACTTGGGTGCTAGAAACTGAACCCAGGTCCTCTGGAAGAGCAGCCAGTGCTCTTAACTGCTGAGCCATCTCTTCAGTCCCTATTTAGGTATTCTTGATAATAATCCATATTTTTCATACTGGTTAAATATAAAGGTTCTTTGTAGAGTTCTGTGCATAGAATTCTTAACACATGTTCCATTAGACTTCTGGGTATGATTTGTAGGTAGGTCATGTAAACTTTCTGTTTTCCAATTTTTACTGGCATATAAGTAAACAATTAAATACTTATACCCAGGAGAGGAGCACTACACAATCATGCTATGTGTAGAGCTAAAAAAAAATATCATCAACAAAAACAGAGATAGAATTTGTATAAGTTGCCCAGGATAGACTTGAACTTGTGATCCTTCTGCCTTAGCCCTGGAGTAGCTGGAATTACAGGGGTGGGTGCTTCACCAGGCTCCATCTGCAGATCTTTAGTTTTATTTCTTCCTTTCAAGTCTCCTTTCATATTCTGATTACGACTTCCATCCCATGTCCTGATTTCAGAGAAAGTTTTTGACATTTTAGTACCATATCCATTGTATCCTAGAAGTATGTGTGTGTAAATGATAATAGGTTAAATATGATTCTTTCCACTTCTAGTTTATTGGTTTTTAAAAACATAAGCATTATATTTTATGAATTTTTTTTTCTGAAATGTGGGGTTTTTCCTATACTATTTATGTGATGAATTATATTGATTTTCAACTGACAAATCATCCTTACATTCCTGGAATACATTCCTCTTTTATTAGCCATATTATATGTTGTTAGAATCATTTGAGACTTTTGTATTTATATAATTGTAAATCTATTTTTTGATTTTTTTTCAGATTTTATGTGTATGAGTGTTTTGCCTGAATGTATATAAGTACACCATGTCCATGCCTGGTGCCCATGGAGGTCAGAAAAGGGCATTAGATCCCCTGGAACTGGAGTTAAGGATGGTTGTGAGCTGCCATGTGGGTGCTGGGAACCAAACCAGGGTCCTATGGAGGAAAAGCCAGTGCTCTTAACTGCTGAACCATCTCTCCAGCCCCTTGAGACACGGTCTTGTAGTGTAGTTCCAACTAGACTTAAATTTTACTGTGTAGCCCAAGCTGGCTTCAAATTAGAGATTCTTCTTAATTAAGCTCCCAAGTGCTGGCATTTCTTGCATAAGCTACTCCTGGTTTAAGATTCATTCATTTTGTTAGTTTTTTCAAGGAGTCAGTTCTTGACTATTGATTCTATTATGTTTCCATGTACTTCTTTCTACTGCCTTTGAATTTTATTTTTCTTCCCTTTTTGACATTATTTTCAGTTTCTCTCCTAATCTATGAATTTAAGGGTATTTTCCTTACTGTCTTTATCTCACAGGGCTTGACCTGGATTTTTTTTTTTTTTTGAGACAGGGTCTCCTAGTAGCTCCAGCTGGCCTGGAACTATGTAGACCAGGCTGGCCTCAAACTCACAGAGATCTGCCTGCATCTGCCTCCTAAATTTTGGGATTAAAGGCATGTGCCACCTTGCCCGGCATGACCTGAATTTTTTAATAATTTATTTCAAAACATTTTTAAATTTTCATTTATTGCTTTTTTCTTCTTTGGCTCTTGCATTATGAGTGTATTTCTGGACCTTGTGTCTTTACATTTTTTATTTTTTCATTGGTGCCAGGAATCCAACACAACACCTTGAGTATGTTGAGTAAGCTCTCTACCGCTAAGTTTCATCTCCATCCCTATTTTTTCTTTTTAAAAGTTTGGTTGTTGACATTATTTTCTAGTTTAATTCCTCTGTGATGAAAAACTATATATCCTTTCACAGGGGTGGGCTGAGTTGTTGGTTAGGGAGGCCCCTAAAATAAATGAGCAATTGCCACTGCTGTTGGTTGTCCACCAGAACTAGACAGTAAGACTCTATTACTGGACACCATATGCCCTGGCTATAGAACACTGAGAAATCACAGTGGAACTCAACTGGAAGCTTTGTCTCTGCTGGCTAACCTGCCTAGTTTGAGCAGGTGCTCTATAGGATGATAGGGAAGAACTGTCAACAGTTTCAACTGTGAACTCTGGGTGCAAACACTATAGACCAATAAGACAAAAAGTGCCTCCTGGTGCAAAAATGGGAAGTCTTTACGGAGGTAACCAGTCACTTTCTGATTGGGTTTGAGGCTTGCTCCACAAGGAGGAATTTGGGTCTGATACTATACCTGGTTGAAAGCCCATGGCTGGGAAGGTCTTAGATCCTAATGAGGAAGTTCCTACTGTTTTGCTGAATGGACATAAGCCCATCAAATTGCATTCTCAATAACTATGTTTATCTCCATAGACTAGTGCCATGTCAGCTTTGGTCAGAAAAGCTGCTTTTTGAAGTGGGAATTGATAACTGTAGAGACTTAAAATTTGTCTAAGTGCTGAGAATAAGTGATTGGCAAACACTGAACCATAAATGGGCCACCTATATCACCCCCTGCAAGGCTCTGTGAATAGTGCAGAAGGACAGAAAGATTCTAAGAGTCAGAGAAGGGTGTGGGGTGCAGGCTGTGCTAAGGAATGCTGACTTTCAGGTATGACATGGCCGTTGCATGCTTGAACCCAGTGCAGCTGTGATTACCTGCACAAGACTGGGCTCATCAACGTTCTGTCATGGTAGAGGGAGATGCTCATGCCCCGCTCCTCTGTGAGGATTTGTAGTTAAATGGTTGTTTGAAGATGGAGAGACCTCTTTTAGTGGTGTAGCAACTGGTAAGGTGCCCATGATCCTGTAGACAATCCTCACCCAAGCTCCTAATTAAACTCATTGGGACACACACACACACACACACACACCTTGAAAAGTAGAAGGGGGAGGGGTATTGGAAAGATGATGAGGATAAGTGCAAGTTGGGTAATAGTGGGTAATGGAGTAATAGGGTAGAGGAAATAGGACAAAATAGTAGTAAATGGGGTAAAACGCCATACAATGTTATAATGTACAATATATGCTAAGAACATTAATAAACTCTTTCAATATAGCAGTGTAACTACCACAATTAGAAAAGTTTTTGCTTCCAGTTCATCGAAAAATTTAAAACAAGATTAGGTAGTTGCTAATAACCCTGTATAAAGTCATAGACACAGGATGTGATGGAACATGCCTATAGTTCCAGTTATTTGGACAGCTGAGACAGGAAGATTGCTTGAGCTCAGGAGTTTTGAGACCAGCCTGGGAAACATAGTGAGACTCTGTCCCTGCCAACAAAACCTTAGAGCAGAGTTTAACATGTCATGCTTCATCAATTTTAGAATCACCAGAATAGGGAGCCTCACTTGAGAAATTGTTCTGATTGCCTTAATCATGGGGTGAAGACCCATGGCAAATGTGGGCAGCACTTGCTGGTAGCCCCTAGATTAAAAGAGGCATGGCTGATTAGATGCCTTTTGCTTGTTTGGCCTTCCCTTTTGTCAGCAAGTTGATTGACCCTGTTGTTGCTGCTGCTGACTCCTTCGCTGATATCAGAACCAGCCTTTCCAGGCTTTCATTGTTGACTAAGGACTAGCAGCATTTCAGGGACCGTCCAGGTTTTCTGCTGAGGCGCTAGCCCCGTGGACTGAGCAACTACCAGGTTGTCGCCTCTCCACTGGCAGACAGCCACTGTGGGACTACTTCGGCTGCTGAGGCACCCATCTGGCCTCAGGGACTGAGCAACTACTGTGTACTCAGCCTCTCAGGTGTGACTTGGCTTTTGTTACTATTTCAATGTAAGCTGATATTTTCTCTATATATTCATCCTATTGGTTTGTTCCTCCAGAGAACTTTGACTAACACATAAAACCAATATAACTTGTAGATTATTTGAAGTTTGGGAGATAATCTGCACTAGCATGAAAATGACTTACAGAGTTGACTGCAGATTTTTAGTAAAGGCTACTCAAGAATGGACTCTGTTTAAGAGGACCATGCTGGGCTGGATGAACCCTGATAGCTCAGTGGTTTAGAGCACTGGCTGCTCTTGCAGAAGACCTGGTTTGGTTCCCAGCACCCACATGGCTGTACAACTATCTGTAATGCCAGTTCCAGGATCTGAGGATCGGATGTCCTCTTCTAGTCTCTGCAGGCATTGCACACATGGGTGCATTTACATACAGGCAAGCAACACTCATACATATAAAATTTATAACTAGATAAGACTTTTAAAAAATAAAAATGTTAACCCTACAAATAAAAGGTAGCCCCAACTATAGAAGGTAATTGGCTACAAAATGTTTGAAGACATGAAATGTGTGGTAAGAACTTTAATTTTTATTTTTGACTTTTACTTTTTTCTCATATATATATATATATATATATATATTTAAATTTAAAGCAAACGTGGGACTTTAGAGATGGCTCAGTGGTTCAGAGTACTTCCTGCTCTTTCAAAGGACATGGGTTTGGTTCTCAGCACCCACGTAGTAGGTCACAATTAACTGTAATCGCAGTTCCAGGGGACCTCTTCATGTATGTGTTGCCCATCCATACATGTAGACAAAACACTCACATATATAAAACAAGATGAAAGCAAACACATTAGAAGAAATAATCAAATGAACACTTTATTTTGGTAGAACACATATTTAGCTACCTGGGAAGATGGTGTGCTTACACTCTAATAATGCTGCCATCTGCCGCTGCTTCTTTTAGATTAGAACCCAGGCCTCACATGCTTGGCAAGCATTTTGCTGTTGAGCTAACTCCCTAGTCCACTGTCATTGTCTTTACAAAATTATTTTTAGCACCAGTTTTCCAACTATAGAATGTTGGTTTTATTTATATTGATATCATTGCTTCTATTCAGAAATGAAAAATGTCTGCTTGGTGATTTTTATTATTTACCAAGCAGCTCTGGCTCATATTTTAAAAATGTGATTAACAGGGCTGGAGAGATGGCTCAGCAGTTAAGAACACTGGTTGTTCTTGCAGAAGACCCAGGTTTGAATCCCAGCACCCACATGGCAACTAACAACTGTCCGTAACTCCAGTTCCAGGGGATCTGACAGCCTCTTCTGTCCTCTCCGGGCATTGCATGACATGGGTGCACTTACCTACACTCAGGTAATATACACATACACATAAAATAAAAATAATAAAAAATATTTTAAAAAATGTGATTAGTGTGCTGATGCATATCTAAACATTACATTACACTTTGGAATATGCTTAGTTTTGGCAAGGTGACTACTTTGAAAGTAATATTTAGAATATCAGGTTAAGATGGAACAGCCCTATTATTTCCTCATCTCTCATTTCCTCTGTAAAATGGGAGGACTCCTGCATTTGTGAACATCATTGCCAAAGCACACAAAATACTGAAATCACCTTCCCTATCAGCATGTCATGGGTTTCAAAAGCTACATCTGAGGAATAGATTACTTGAAAAGGAAACATGGATCTGACACATTTCAATGGAAAGTGAGGGAACATGTTTAATCCTAGGATAAGTAGAATGCAATAGTTAAGAAAATATAAAATGAGGGCTAAGGAGATGTTTCAGTAGGCAAAAGTGCTTGCTGTGCAAGCCTGAAGACCTGAGTTTGATCCCTGGAACCCACATAAGATTCCAGATGTAGTGGTGTGCACCTGCAATTCCAGCACTCCTACAGAGACAACAGGCCTAGAGCTCTCGCTTGCAGCACAGTGGCAGAAACAAATGAAACCATGCTTCAAAACAAGGTGGAAGGAGAGAATTGACTCTCAAAGTTGTCCTCTGGGGCTGGAGAGATGGCCAGGGGTTGAGCACTGGCTGATTTTGCAGAGGACCCAGGTTTGGATCCCAGCACTCACGTGGCGGCTAACAACTGTCTGTAGCTCTGATTGCAGGAGATCAGACACCCTCTTCTGACCTCTTTGGGCACTGCACAATATGACTGCACTTGCACACATGTAGGCAAAACACTCATATACATAACATAAAAATAAAATTTAAGTTGTCCTCTGACTTCCACACGAGCACTGTGGAAGCCGTATGTGCAGCCACATTTTCTCTCACAGAAAATAAAAAGGAGGCAACTTCTTCATAGGAGAAAAATAACAGAAATGAAGTCATAGGACCTGCATTTGAATGTATGCTGTCTTAGTTTGGGACAAGTTACAGAACCTCACAGATCCTTCAAACTTTCAGAGTCCCAATGTTACATAAAAACATCATTTTTAACTGTTTCACGGGACCTGAGGCATCTGAGGCATCGTTACAATAATTGCCAAAGTCATCATCATAGAAATAGATTCAGAGAGAATGCTAAAGGAGGTAAAATTAAAGGTACTATTAAGTTGTCAAAGTAAAATCCCCACTGCACAGCAAGGTGGCTAAAATAATTTTGAAAATGAAGACTTCTGTTTTCACTAGTAGCTGAAAGATCATTTTCTCCATAAGGTTCTTATTAAGTCATTTGATCCTTCAAGCAACCAACCCCTTAAGGTATTTATTCTTCCATCGTAAACAGAAGAAATGGAAGTGAGGGTAAGAGACTTCTCAAAGGCATACAGGCATAATGTAGTAAAAATAAAAATTTAATTAAATGCCAAATCCATTGTATCTTTCTGTTCACAAAAAACAATGCTCACAGGATGTCTATGAATTGTATTGAATAACTTAAAACTTATTTAACAGATATTTCTGAAAGGCCTACCATGTAGACAACAGCATTGAGTATCAGAGCAGAGGAAATCCCACCAAGAGGTGAAGACAAGAAAAGCAGGAGTGCTGTGAAGATGGTTAATATTGTTGAATATTATGGAGGAAACAGAAAATGCATGAAAAATCATGTGATAATTTGCTACCTAGGCAAGTCCTGGCTCTGGTAAAATAGTAGCAAATGTCAGATTAACCTTAATTAAGAGAATGGGAGATCCTAAGATTGGTTATAAGTGGATGATTTTTAAAAATGACCTGTCAAGTTAGGGCAAAAGAAGGAAACCAGTGTTTTATGTTAAATAAAATTTTAATTGTATAAGCAAGTTAGGCATTATGTTGGATAGTGTCAATTGTCAATGTGAAGTATCTGTGAAGAGGGAATTTCAGTTGGGGTATTTCCTCTATGGGACTGGTCAGTGAATATTTTCTTGATTGTTGAGTAGTGTTGACCGGTTCAGCCTACTGTGGGTGGTGCCACCACTGGGCAGATGGTCCTGGGTTGTATAATAATGCAGTCTGAGCACAAGCCAAAACAGTGAGTAAGCAGCATTCCTCTGTGGTCTCTGCTTCAGTTCTTGCCTCCAGGTTCCTGCCCTAGCTTCCCTCCATGATGGACTATGAGCTGTAAGCCCTTTCCTTCCCAAGTTGGTTTTTGTCAAGAGTATTTTATCACAGCAGTAGAAAGCTAACTCGGACAAGCATACAATCTTATCTGATAAAGCTAAAGTCTCCTTTGATTACTACTCAATCCCTGTTTTTTATGAAGGTCTAGGGGACAGAAGACTTAGGTTGATCTCCATGCCTTGCACATAGTCAAGCCCTTTACTGCCAAGCTATATCCCTGGGCCCTCCTGTTAGCATTTGATATTGAACCTTCCCAATCCTTCTGTATACATTTATAGGAAAATGTTTTTTTTAAATATAAAAGCTATCAAATTCCAGTTACCTGGATTGTCTGTCATTCCACAGCAGATCTGAATGATGGTACATATAAATTTGCCACTCTATAATTCCTCAAATGAAAGTTATGCTTGCCTCCTTGAACCCGAGTACTTTTCTAGAATACAAGAGCAGAGCTCAATTGAGCATGTGCTTAGCATGGCCAAGACCCTGATTTTAGTCCCAGTACCCTGACATCCACCTCCCCCAAAGTGTTTTTATAAGGTAGATACTGCACATGGCATGATTGGGTACAGTGTTTTTTTTTTTTCCTGGTCTCCCTGTAGCCTCAGGTGGCCTGGAACTTGCTTTGTAGATCAGGCTGGTCTTGAACTCACAGAAATCCACCTGCCTCTGACTCCCAAACGCTGGGATTAAAGGCATGTGCCACCACCCCAGGCTTCTACTTTATAGATATTTCGCATATCATACCAAGTTGTCCCCCTACCAACAACACTTCAGTTTCTTGGATAGTTTTGACTGTGAAAAGCTCATAGAAAGGAAATGATGTCTTAAAATTATTTATATTATCAGGGAAAAAGAAGAAGATATTTATAGGGTTCCAGATTCCTGAGGAAATGTTATGGGGAGAAGCTTGAAGCACGAGTGAAAGCATTAATAGTTTTAGACTTGTTTTTGTGCTATGGGTGTATTCAGTAGAAGGCAAAGTGGAAGGCTTGGGCAGGGGGTTGTGGAATGTGAACATGTCTTAAAGTAGGCTATATTGGGAAATGAGAAGGCTGGTGACTAGGACAGTGTTCCTCAAAGTATAGTCTCTGAACACTAACTCCACAAGAGGACTAGAAAGTGTTCTGTTGTTGAACCAGTCTTCAATGAAATAGAGTTTGAGGTAAACTAGCGAAAATCTGAAGAAATGGCCAACAACTGTTTGACTGCTTTTATTTGCATGCAAGAATAGAGAATAGCTTAATACCACATACCTATGTCCCAATGAAAAGGCTGGTTGCATCACAACAAATCTCAGTGCTTATTTTTCTATTATAGAATATATATTCATTGTTGCAGTATGGGGGGGGGTCCTCGGGGATGGGGGGGTGAGGCAATGGCATCAGTCGGATGACATGCAGACACCAGAGACCAGGATCTATGATGCAGATCTAAAGTTTATTAGGAAGTGTAGCAGGCTTTATGGGGAATAGGTACCAATCACCAGGCTCCATGAGTGCCACTGTAGCCAACCACCTTAAAGATGAGGCCAAGTGTCACTGAGACAGCACCATGAGGGACTGGGCACGCTTTGTACAGCGTGGGTGGGGCAACATGGGGCGAGGGTCAGGCCACCTTGGAGTGTGCTCACAAGGCTTGAACTGATGATCCTGTGGGTTCATCGTGCCTTTACCAAGGCCGCCAAGTAAATCCCCAAGCCAGGACTCTCCTCATTCATCAGGCTGGGGGGGGGGGGCTGGAGAAATGACTCCATGGTTAAGAACACCAATTGTTCTTGCAGAAGACCCAGGTTCAAATCCTAGCACCCACATGGCAGCTAACAACTGTAACTACAGTTCCAGGGGATTCAACAGCCTCTTCTGTCCTCTGTTGGCACTGCATGACAGGGGTGCACTTACACAAATGCAGGCAATACACTCATACACATAAAATAAAAAAGTAACAAAATATTTTAAAAAAAGAATATATGTTCATCAAATAAAGCTAGGAAAACAAAAATAAAAATCTATATATTTTGTCATCTACAAAAGAAAAAAATCTATATACTTTGTCATCATCTTACTAAGCTATGGCTAATGTTTTAGGGCAATGACTTTAATCCTTATTTTGATTACTTTTTAAAAAGCAACATCAATCATAAAGTATACACAATTCTCAATCATGTTCAGCATTAACAGTGTGTCACAAATACAAGTTTTCATGGTTAGGACATGTATTCTTTTTTTTAACTTTATTATTTTATGTGTACGTGTGTATTGCCTGCATGTAGGTAAGTACACCCGTGTCATGCAATGCCCACAGAGGTCAGAAGAGGCTGTTGGAGCCCCTGGGACTGGAGTTATGGGCAGTTGTTAGCTATCATATGGGTGCTGGGATTCGAACCCTGGTCTTCTGCAAGAATAACCAGTGTTCTTAACCGCTGAGCCACCTCTCCAGCTCCAACATCTATAATATTCTAAGTGTGCACTCCAATATTTCACTAGTTCCCCTGTTTTATTTTACTTTATTTTTTTGAGACAGGATCGCCCTGTAGCCCCAGCTGGCTGGGAACCCTGTATGTACACCAGGCTGGCCTTGATCTCAGAGATACGCCTGCCTCTGCCTCCTGAGTGTTGGGATTAAAGGCATGCTCCATCATGCCTGGCTCTCATTGTTTTTAGAATTTAGGTTATCTGAAGCTTTTTCTTTCCTAAGGAATACTGTGATGAGAACACTAGCATGTAAAACTTCTTGTAATTATCTTCTTGGGGTTTATTTGTCAAGTGGAACAGTAATATTTCTAACACAACACTCATTTTAAAAGCGACTGACAAATTACAGTCAATCTCCCTTGAGGGGAGGGAGGAATTGCACCGTCAATGATGTATTGTGCCCAACCCATTTCTCCCAGCTTAATTCACACTCAAAAGCTGAATATATATTCATATTCATTTTGTTGGCACCTGTATTTTTTCAATTAGTGAAGATTAATGAATCCTAATCTCACTTACTGCATTATCTATCCCTACTAGCTTTACAGAATACCAGTGTATCAAAGCTGCTATGTATTTCTTCACTTAGGCTGTTGATATTTTTCATATTTAAGAATCTTCCAGGCCAATTTTATCAACATTTTGATTATGACTAATTTAAGTACTGAAGCTGCTTCTCTACAGTACCATGGTCTACTTTTCTTGTCAAATGCAGTACTGAGGCATTTTCAGCATTTCCAAATGATTCCTTACTAACTTCTGAAGCTCTGCCTTATGCATTTAAAAAAAATTTCTTGTGTCTATATAGTTTTTTTAAATGCATGTGTGTATGTACAGGCACATGTGTGCAGGTACATGAGTACAAATTCAGGTGTCATCCTCAGAAGGTCATCTACCTCCTCTGAGATAGGGTCTCTCGATGGCCTGGAGTTACCCATTAGGTCATACTGGCTGGCCAGTGGGCACCAAGGATCCTCTCATCTTTCCTGAACCCTCAGCACTGGTATTACAAGCACATGCCATCAGGCCTGGCATTTTTATTTGGGTTCCAGGGATCGAACTCAGGTCCTTGTTCTTGCAAGGCGCTTTGCTGACCGGGCCACTCCTTAGCCCTGTTTTATGCACCCTGTATATCAGAGCCTAGCACAGATCTTGCTTGGTATATAATATGTGGTACAGTCTCACTTAAGGTTATTCTGAATGATATGTGGTATGAATTCAGTAAGCGTCTGCTGTTTCACTATAAATACCGTCTCCATTATCATGCCAGCAAAAGATACCTAGTTCCCTTAACAATAGTAAAATGTACAATGCAAACAGTACACGTTCTGTCATTAGAAGTTCTAAGCGCTGAGCTGAAATGTATAAACTTTGTGCAGTCTCAGGCCTTACTCTGCTCTCGATAAAATGCTAACTTGCCTTGTTTTTGCTTTACAGAGCTCTTATGAGGATCAAGATTTTTTTTTTTTTCTAAAGGGACATGTGAATGCTATTACTTGGCATTGACTTTGTAACAACTGGTTATTGCCATCATGAAAGAGTCCAGTCCTTTAACATGGCCTTAAAAGGACTTCTGTAGACTGTCTCTGCTATCACTAGTCTCAATAATCTAATCTTTTTCACCTCAGTCTTTTGCACAAGCTGTTTGTCCAAAATGCTCTTCCTGTATACACTACTGGCAATAAAAAGCAATTGCTAAAACCTCTTAAATTCTTACTAAACATGGGACATTTATAAGCAGTTTATATAGTAAGCAGAAATTTTTCTACCTCAATTGTATATATGAGGCACAAGAGAAGTAACTAATTAAGGGTATCAGAAGTATGGTTTGTAGGCACTGGGTTTCAAACTCAATGTCTGAATTCAAAGATGCTTTCCACTCCTGCTATTCTATCAAATCTCTCCAGAAAGTCCAGCATCTTTAATATCCTAGTAGCCAATTCGGTGTGGTTAGCATTTAAGACATTGGTTTATACCCTACTGCGTATTTTATGCCTCACCACCTAAGGAATAAACAAGTCATGTGAACTAGGTTATGAATGCATCTTGTTCACTTTTGCTTCCTCAGGTTCTGGTACATAAAATGGGCATTAAGTACTGAATAATTAAGTGAAACGCTTTCAAACAGGAGTATTAGCTTTGAATTTATCTAGGTGTCACCAGGCTTACCAGTTAGTGATCTATAGAATCCATATTTCACCCCTTCTGCAGTGTGGTACATTTTATATCCACTCTTCTGTGACTTCAGCCTTAAACTCTGTCAACAAACACCTGTCCTTCGTTAACAGTGATTTGTCTTTTGAGAAAATACTTCACAGAGATAAAACTCAAATGTTGAAATTTTCGCTTCGTTGCTGTTCTTCAAATTTCTTAACCCCCCCCCCCTCCCCAACCTGCGCTTAAAAAAAAAACCCTGTAAAACAAATTAGAAACCTCTAAGGGAAAAACTTTGAAAACGGAATTTCAAATGAAGAGCAGGCTGACTGGAGAAAAGCACATTTATAAACGGGAATCTTCCTGTGCTTCCTAGGCAGTGCTGTCTCAGGTGGCATCCTATTTTTCATAAAAACGTACTGAGGGCTTTTAGTAGCATAAACGCAGAGGAAACAGGTGCTGTACTAAGCAGGGGGTTTGTTGAAATCAACGGTTTTGGCTCAATTTTTTTGACAAAGAGCCCAGAAGGTAAAGCAACCAGTTCCATAGTTTTCATCACCTTCGAGGGGGAGGAAAAAAAGGAGACGGGTAGGAGGAAAAAGGGAAAAGAACCGTGGCGTTGGGCCGCGTCCCCAGGTGCAGCCCTGCCGTAGACCGGGGACGTGCTGTCAATTTTGTCTTTTCACTTAAAGGAGGACAACTGCCTAGCTCAGTAGGAGACTCTAGGAAAGGTATCCAGTCTCGGGAAAAGTCTCACCCTACCTGCGACAGAGAAGTCCACGAAGGACAGCCCAGCTAACAGCCCATAGGTCGCGGAGGCCCGGAGGGCCTGACGCCCAGCCAGGCTACCCCAGGCCTCCCGCTACCCACAAGCCACTGCGCCCCGTGCGCACGCGCAGCGGCGGCCTCCGTCTCAGGAAGAGGAAAATGGAATAAACAACTCGGAGGAACCAGAGCGCGAGACGGAGAGTGGAGGCAGAATTTAAAAATAAACCGGTCCCTCCGCCGTCCCCACCCGCTGGCCGCCGCCGCCCCTGGTCCCCAGTGGGGCCGCGCGCCCACCCCGCCGTCCCGCGCGGCCCCTTTAAGAAGAGCGGAGAGTGAGTGAGAGAGAATCCCAACTCTCCCCGCCTCCCCTCCCCCTCTCCCCGGGCGACTCCGGCTCCCGCTGCGGGACCGACCCACCCGCCCGGCTTCCATCCGGCTCCGGCGGCGACTCCTTCCCGCCCTCGTCTATGGTGGCGGCGGCGGGAGACGCGGCTGCGGCGTTGCCATGAACAGTGGCGGCGGCCTCCCGCCCCCCTCGGCCGCCGCCTCCCCGTCGTCCTCCTCGCTGGCGGCGGCAGTGGCGGTCGTGGCCCCGCCGGGGGTCGGGGGAGTCCCGGGCGGGCCGGCGGCGGGCGTGAAGCTTAAGTACTGTCGCTACTACGCCAAGGACAAGACGTGCTTCTACGGGGAGGAGTGTCAGTTCCTGCATGAGGACCCTGCGGCCGGCGCGGCCCCGGGCCTCGGCCTCCATAGCAACAGCGTCCCGCTGGCGCTGGCAGCCGCTCCGGGGGCCGGCTTTCCTCCCGGAGCGCTCCCGGGAGGGGGAGCCGGGCCGCCCCCGGGAACCAAGAAGCCGGATCTGGGCGGCCCGGGGGCGGCGGCCGCAGCGGGAGGAGGAGGCGGCGGCGGGGGACTCGATGGACCGCGGCTGGCTAGTGAGTGTAGCCCTGGTGGGGCGGGCCTGGGCCCCGGGGCGCGGCGCGGGCGGGCGGGTCTGGGCTGGACGAGGCCTGCGGCCGCCTGCTTCCCCCTCACCTCCCAGGCGGTTGGAGAGGCCTAGGCCCAGGCCCGGCGGGGCCCGCCCGAGTCCTGCTTCTCTCTTCCTGCTTCCCCTCCCCTCTGCCCTGGGCGAGCCCACAGCGTGAGTGGGTGGAGGGGGTGCAGGGATTTTTGGCTGCGTAGTGTGAAAAAGGGGGTGTCTTTTCCGGGGGGTGTGGAAAGGGGCCGGGTTTACGAGCACATGAGTTTCTGCCTGCGGTGTGCCGAATGTTGAGGATCACCAGTGGGTGTGTACGTGGGTAGGAGGCGGGAGGTGAGGGGCGGGCTGAAGGCTTGCTGGTGTCACTTGAAAGGACGCAAAAAGTTTGTAGAGAAATGCTTTCTAAGGATGGGGGGCATACGGAGATCATCCTTTTTTAGTGTGCACAAGTTTAATAGAGAGTTTGCAGTTGGAATTTCACAAGACTTGCACTTCAGTAGTTTTCTTGAAAGCTGGAATAAGCCACTTGCCTGAGAATTACTTTGCTTACAGTTTTTTCGTTTCAGATTATCCCTTGTAGCTTTTTAGTTGGGTGGAATTTACTATTATGTTGCCCTTGAAAGATTAGGGTAGGTGCCTGATTTCTCCTTGTTTCTTTGCATGCTTAAAGCATTTCCAACCAACTAGGAATTCTGTTTTCTAGGGGATTCTGAGCAGCTTTTAGATCTTGAAATAATATGGTAAACAAATTGACTTGAATATCAGAACACTTTTTGTCTTGACACTTAACAGAACCTGATGTAATGGTTTAGCACTTACTTGGGTGATTTTGTTTTAAAAAGATTGTTTCTTTTGGAATGATGGGCTAGGCTCACATGCTTAGTGTAGCTCATATACTAAGAAAATCAATTTTTAAGTTTAGGTGTTTTACAAAAAATAGCTTATTGCTGGAATTTAGCCCTATTGCTGGAATTTAGCACTCAATTAAAAAAAAGAAAACCTAAATTGGTGTGTGTGTATGTGTGTGTGTATGGTTGTGGAGATCAGAACAATTGTTGAAGTCATTTATCTCCTTCCACAATGTAGATCCCAGAGATAGGCCATGGGTTGTCAGGCTTGGCAGCAACTTAACCTGCTGAGCAATTTCACTGACCCTGGAATTTAGCACTTTTGTACAGTGGGCTTGTTTTCTGTGTCCCCCCTCTTACCCTTTCTTCCTTTCTTGATTCTTTTTTTCAGACAGGGTTCTGTAGCCCAGCCTGGAGATCTCCTTGCCTCAGATTCAGCAGTGCTGGGATTACAAGTATGGGACATCATGCCCAGTCAAGCATTTCTTCAAGGTGAATTTGTACTGAATTGACAATTGACTTGTGGCTCCAGTTAATTTAAGAATAATGTTTGAACTGGGCCTGGTGGCACACGCCTTTAATCCTAGTACTGGGGAGGAAGAGGCAGGCGGATCTTTGTGAGATCAAGGCCAGCCTGATCTACATATCCTCCCTTCCCCTGTACTTTAAAAAAAATCTGGTTTTGAAGCTGGGTGTGGTGCCACACGCCTTTAGTCCCAGCACTTGGGAGATAGAGGCAGGCAGATCTCTGAGTTCAAGACCAGCCTGGTCTACATAGTGAGTTCCAGGTCAGCTGGGCCTACAGGGAGACCCTGTCTCAAAAAGACACATACAAAAAAAGTATAGATTATAAATATATATCTATTCTGTAGGATCACTGTAGAAATTAGATGGGACTTTAAAAAAGCATTCTATAATTATTTTGATATATCACAGTGAAAGATTTATCGTCCTCTTTTTTTTTTTTTTTTTTTTTTTTTTTAAAAAAAAAAAAAAAAAAAAAAAAAAAAAAAAAACCCCAAAACAAAAATCTGGTCTTGGAAATGTGGTCTTTCTAAGGTCTTCCTAGCTCCACACAAAAAAGCAGAGTTCAGATATGAAAGATAGGGCAGGGCAGGATCAAGTGAAGACAAGAGGTGAATGAAGCATATTAGGTGGAGAAAGAATCCTAGCAGGTGCTCTCTGGGTGGTCACATTCCTTATATTAGGAAAGGAAGGTGATTGAGGTACAGAGTCCTGAGAAAATGCTAAAAACATTTAAAAATTAGCAGCCATTTAACATTTATCTGATTCATAGTTGATTATGTATTTGGGTTCTGTGGTATTTCTTTAGCATGATTGATAGCTTCTTTCAGTGTGGTAGTTGTGGATAAGGCAGTGTTGCTTCTGGTGAGTGACTAGTGAAGTTGCTCAGGAATCAGGGAGGGCTGTATTGGTAAATTAATGGGTGTTCTGAATGTTTACACGTAATTGTTTAATTTGTTTTTTAAACTTTAAAAAATATTTTTTGTTTTTAAAAAACATTTAGTATTTTTATTTTATGTATATGAATGTATTACCTGCATGAATGTAATAAGTGCACTGTCGTGCATTGCCTGGGGAGGACAGAAGGTGTCTGATCACCTGGAACTGGAGACGGATGGTTGTTAGCCGCCATGTGGGTACTGGGAATTGAACCCTGGTCCTCTGCAAGAGTAGCCAATGCTCTAAACTGCTGAGCCATCTTTCCTGCAAACTCTAAGATGAGCTTCACTGACTAATTGTATGAGGCAGTTAAAAATAGATAACACACCCCAAGTAGGAAACATTTGAATTCTGTTAGTTGCCGATCTGATCTTGTAGCATCACTGAGATTTTTTTTCTTAGCTTTTTTTTTTCCTTGAGTATCTTTAAATGTAAGAATGTACAGTATTTCTTCAGCTGACAGCTCCTAAGCTGTCTGATACCAATAAATTGATATACCTGCAACAATATTTTGTTTGGCTGCCATAGTATCATGTATGTGCATGTATGCATGCTTCTAAAATATTTTTTTTATGTGTATGAGTGTATTGCCTGCTTGTGTGTAAGTGTACCTGTGTCATGCAGTGCCTCTGGAGGTCAGAATAGGGTGTTAGACTTCCCTGGAACTGGAGTTACACATGGTTATTAGCCTCCATGTGGGTGCTGGGAATAGAACCCTAGTCTTCTGCTAGAGCAGCGGTGCTCTAAACTGCTGGGTCATCTCTCCAGTTCTGTATGCATGCTTTTAGATTTTTGATTGAAGTACCTGTTTAAAATGCTACCATAGTACATTTTTGTGTTGCTATAGCAGAAAACCATGGATAGAACATTTTAGGAAGGAAAGAGGTCAGGGTGGAGTTGTGAGCTTGTAATTCCCTGTACTTGGGAGGTGGAGGTAGGAGAATCAGAAGTTCAAGGACATCCTCTGCCACATGGGAGTTAGAGGCTATATTGAGCTACATGAAACCCTGTTTGAAAAAAACCAAAAAAAAAAAGATATTTCTTAACTGTTTGGGAGGTGGAAAAGTCCAACTGCAATCAAGGTGCGCTGGCATATGGAGAGGGCCTTCATGCTGTGCCTCTGTCAGCAGTGAGAGTGAGGGTGCCCAAACTGCTTTTATTAACAGGCCCATTCTTGAGATAATGCATTCTCTCCACAACATTAATCCATTCACAAGAGCAGAACTCTTGTGATCGAATTACCTCTTAGTAGTCCTTACTTTCCGCTTCTTTTGCATTGGAGATTAAGTTACCAACATACCAAATTTAGGGGTCTCATTCAAATTGAAGCATTTTACTTCTGAACCCTCATTGTTCTCCTTGGTGTCCTTTTCAGCAGTGCCAGAAGTCTTTAACTCTTTCCACTATTGGCCTAAAAGTACAAAGGCCAGGCTTGCATCTAAATCAGATACAGATGAGACTTAAAGCATGCTTCATTCTCAGGCAAATTCTGTTCCTGAGCCTGTGAAATTGTGTGCTTCCAAAATACAGTGGTGAAATAAATAGAGGATAAATATTCTCATTCCAAAACGGAATAGGCAAGAAAGGGGTAACTTGTTCCAGGCAAGTCTGCAGTGTAAAAAAATATAAGCCTTAAAGTTGGAGAATAACTTCCTTTGGCTCCATGCTCCTGGGCTTTTGTGTGTGTGTGTGTGTGTGTTACAGATGTTCCATTGAGGGCTGAGCACTTAACTGTCACTTATTCTCAAGCATTTTGACCAGTTACAAGTTTCTGCATTACCTGTTGCCCATTGTGAAAGGAAGTTTCTCTGACCAACATTGAGAGCAGCACTAATTTATGGAGTGAATTGCTGGAACTCCTGCCTTGAGTTGAAAGGTGAAGTGCTTCCTCTGGCTCTTTGTAGCAGGCTTGACCTGGTGCTCTGTGTCCCTCGTCTCATCCTATAGTAATCTCAGCCAAGGGTAATTTAGTCACATTCTTGGTTTGCACTTCTAAATGTTTCTTCATTCTTTCATCTGATGAGGCTGTAAATTTTCTAAATCTTCCAGTTCAGCCTCTAACATTTAATTACAAATTCTGTTTAATTTCTTTCCTTTAGACCCTATTGTGGGTAGATGCAAATAGTCATATAGTTACTTTGTATTTTGTTTAGAAATTTCTGAGGACAGTCTAGTTCCTTACTCCATTTCAACTAAAAGGCCTCAGACTTGGACAAAGTCCTCCACAGGCACACAATTCAGCCTTTTTTTTTTTTTTTCTTTTGTAGCACTATACTGGGGTGGTCTAAGATACCTTCAAATACCTCATTCCTCATTTCCATATGACACCTAATCAGAATTGCCTTCACTATCTGTATTTCTACTAGCATTCTGCTCATGACCACTTTACATAGTCTTTGAGAAGTCTGAGACTTTTCAGTTTTCTTTCAAGCTCTCATTAGCACTATTTTTTTCTAGCACTCACTTCAAAACTGTTATAGCTACCCATTCTTTAAAAAATTTATTTGTTTAAAAATATTTGTTATTTTTATTTTATGTGTATGAATGTAATGTAGTGCCTGCATGTAGGTAAGTGCTCCTGTGTTGTGCAATGCCTGCTGAGGACAGAAGAGACTGTTGGATCCTCTGGAGCCGGAGTTACGGACAGTTGTTAGCTGCCATGTGGGTGCTGGGATTCGAACTCAGGTGTTCTGCAAGAACAGTCAGTGTTCTTATCCACTGAGCCATCTCTCAAGCCCCTTAAAAATTTTATTTTATGTGTATGACTGTTTTGCCTGCATGTATGTAAATGCACCTGCATATGCAATGCCATGGAAGTCAGAAGAGGGCATCAGATCCCCTGGAACTGGAGTTAAAAGTTGTTAACTGCCATGTGGGTGCCAGGAACTGAACCCAGGTCCTCTGCCAGAGCAGCCAGTGCTGTCAACCTCTGAGCCATCTCTTAAACCCCTCAGTACCATTTTATTAAAAAAAAGATGTTTCACATTCCTATAACAGAGTATAACAGCCAGAAATTTATGAAGAAAATAAATTTCTTTAATGGGAAGTCCATCGTCAAGCTGTTGGCATCTGATGAGGGCCTTTGTCCTGAGCATCCTATGGCAGAAAGTGGAAGGACAAGAGAACAAGCGGGGCTGACCTCATGTTTATAGTAAGCCCGTACTGGTGATAACAAATTCACTTTCCTGATGACATTATTCCCTTCACTTTTTTATGAATGTTTTTGCCTGCATGTATCTTAAGTATACCCATGTGTGCAGTACATATGGAAGCTGGAAGAGGGCATCAGATCTCCTGGAACTGGAGTTAAAGAAGGTTGTTAACCACTGTGTAGCTGTTGGGACCTGAACTGGGTCCTCTGAAAGAGCAGTTAGTGCTCTTAACTGAGGAGCCATCTTTCCACCCAGTCCCTTCACTTCTTACTAGACCCACTTCCCAATACCGTTGTATTATGTATTTATGAACTTTAGGTGTCACATTAAGATTGTAGTACATAATCTAGAGAAAGTTTTCATGGCCTAAATTCTTGGAATTTTTCATGAGCAAAAGCCCACATATGAGATTAAGGAATTAGAACAGGGGCTGGAGAGATGGCTCTGTGGTTGAGATCACTGACTGTTCTTGTAGAGGACCTGAGTTTAATTCCCAGCACCCATATGGCAGCTAACAACCATCTAAACTTCAGTTCCAGGGGATCTGAGGCCCTCTTCTGACCTCTGAGGGCATTGCATGACATGGGTGCAGGCAATATACTCAGACACATATTTTTTTAAAAAGAATTAGAACATACTCTGTAACCCCAAAGCCTTGGTTCTGCCTCCTGCCAAGTATAATCCTTTCCTAAAGGTAATTACAAAGTTTTGGCTTTACAAACTCATTTTGTACTTTTGGGGTGTGTTGTTTTGAGCTTTATAACTATGGGATAATGGAGTATACACTCTTTAAAAAGCTGCTTTTTGGGGGGAGATGCATTCATGATGCTGTAAGGAACAGCCTCTTAAGTTCTTTTCTGAATAATGGTACATTAAATAAGCATATCGTTTGACTTTACTATTGGTGGGTACTTAAATCTTTAAAAAAATTTTTGTTAAGAATGAAAAAAAGCTGGTTGTGGCGATTGCACATCTTTAATCTCAGCATTTGGGGAGGCATAGGCATGATGATCTCTGTGTGATCAAGGCTAGCCTAGTCTGCACAGCAAGTTTCAGGTCATCTGGAGCTATAGGGAGACCCTGTCTCAAAAAAAAAAAAAAAAAAAAAAAAAACCCAAAAAAGATTGTTGTAGTCTGGAGAGGTCACTCAATGATTAAAAGCACTTGCTAACCTTTTAAGGACCTGAATTCTGTTCCTAACACCCATGTTGTGTGCCTTTTGACCACCTATAATTCCAGCTCCAAGGGATCCAATGCCCTCTTCTGGCTTCTGTGGGCACCTACACACATGTACATACACACAGACATATACACACACACATAAAAATGAAAATTGAATAAAGAGTTCTATGTGTATTTTGGTGAGTTTCTTGCTGGATTAGCTAGGAGTGGAATTGCTAGGTCACAGGAGGGCACACACATGTTCAGCTTCTGTGAGTGATGGCCAGGTTTCTTAAATGATTCTACAACACTCCCTTTAGAAGAGCATGAGAATTTTAGTTAATCACCTTTTCTTTTTTAAAACTTGGCATTATCTATAATTGCAACCATTTTGGTGGCTAGAAATTATGGTATAATACTAATTTTCATTTCTATGCATGCTGGTTTTAACTGAATTACTTGACAACATGAGGAGACACATTGGGAAATGTGATTATTATTATTATTTTTTTTTTTAAATTTATTTATTATTATTTTTAATGTGTATGTGTGTATTGCCTGTATGTAGTAGATAAGTGCACCCGTGTCGTGCAGTGCCCACAGAGTCCAGAAGAGGCTATCAGATCCCCTGGAACTGGAGTTACAGACAGTTGTTAGCTGCCATGTGGGTGCTGGGATTCGAACCCGGGTCTTCTGCAAGAACAACCAGTGTTCTTAACCGCTGAGCCATCTCTCCAGCCCTATTATTATTATTTTTTGACGTACAGTACTTCCCTGTGTAGGGCTTGTGGGGCAAGACATTCCATTTTGCCAAACTTCCCTAATGGGTGCCTTTTATATGTAGGCATTTGAGTTTTTAACTCTTGCTTTATTTGGTATTTCGTATTTGCAGAATTGTTAGTGTTTTAGATAGAAAATTTTACCCTTACTTTACAGGCATTTAAAGACGGAGTCACAAAGGCTTCAGGACATTTAGTTGCCATGATGTTTCAACCTTGGAAGGGAAGTATGCTTCTATTTGCCATTTATTTTTTATCTAAGTAGTGTATTACAGTTCTGTACTCGAGTTCTTCTGCTAACCTGGAAATGTGGTAATAATCATATTCTGGCAGTCAGGATTGTTATTTATGAGATTGTTTATTTTAAAAAGTCATTTACTTTTTTTTCATCTTTTTGAGACAGGGTTTTCCTGTAGCCATAGCTGCCCTGGAACTCGCTATGTAGATCAGGCTGGCTTCAATCTCACAGAGCTCCCCCAGCCTCTGCCTGGGATCGAAAGCATGTGTCACCACCCCAGCTCAAAGGGCATTTACTTTTGACAGTTCATATTTCTGTTGGATTTTTTAAGACTTAGATGTGACTTGTTTTCAAATGAATTGTTCATTGGTATTTTATTGGTTTTTACAATATTTTCAAATGTCTAGATTGTTCATGATGACCTCACTCTCCAAGATGCTCAAGTTTTAGTAGCCAAAATACTTATGTCAGTTATTTATGTTTTATGTGCATAATTTTATTTGAACCCCAGGATATGACTTGTTTTACCAAAATACAGTTATTTTTCAGTTCCACTAATTTAGTTAATAGTCAAGGATTTGGATGGATACCTTACTAGCCTTATAACCTTGGCTAAATTTTTAATTGGTAAGCCTCAGTGCAGCTTTCTTTAAAAGTGGGTATTAGTGCTGCACGTGTAGCCCAGTTGTACAGCCTAAAGAGATGACTGGCACCTTTTCCAGAGTAGTTACAAGAATTGTGTGGGCACTATCAGGCCTGGCACTTGGTTAGTTTCATTCTAAGTTGGTTCAGCTATTGAATATTATTCTTTAATTACTTTTGGGGGATATAGAGTCTCATATACTGTAGCTCAGGCTGTCCTAGAATGTGAGGGAGTCCTCTGGCCTCAGTCTCCTGAGTGTTAGGATGATAGACTTGTGCCACCATATTTGGCTAATGTTAATTAATAATACCTTTGCTTTACATTCGTGTGTGTGTGTGTGTGTGTGTGTGTGTTTGTTTGTGTTTGTGTGTGTATGTGCACACGTGCATGTGCTGTAGCATGCATGTGGAGGTCAGAGGACCACCTCTGGGAATCTGTTCTCTTCTTCCACCACGGGATCCCCAGGATGTCAAGTTTTTCAAGTCATATCACCAGCCTTAACGTTTTATTTCTTCCCTAAATTTTTGAGCACATATGCTCAAGTCTAGGAAAACAGCTAAAGGATATTGAGTCTGGTTGCCTGTCCAAGTAGAAGGAAGTACTGCCATGAATACCTGGAAGTTATACACTAACTTTGGAGTGTAATGTGTGGCAGAGCTACGCCTTCCACAAATTTGTACTGAGTTACAGGAAAGTGAATGATGATATGCTATTGGTATAGCTGATCTACACTTAATTTTTTTTTTTTTTGTATAATACACAGTGTAATTATCAAAGACTTTCTGATACCATCCATTTCACCCAAATAATGCCAAGCTTATAGGGTTAAGGTAAACTTTGGTCTAGATGATAGGAATATAGAGGTAAACTAAACTAAACTTTGCTCTAGTGGAATTTACATGTTGGGGAGGATCGCATATATAATAGGTCTTACTAAGTTTTGTGAGGTAAATTCTAAGGGATATTCTAGGTAAGATTAGCTAATAGGTGAAGCACTTCTTCCCATGAAAGTGCACTTGAGATAGTTGAGCAGGTAAATGACTGCTAGAAGCAAATCAGCTTCGTGTTCTATGCCTTTTGGTAGAATACTTTTTTTTTTTTTTTTTACGGGCGGTAGTGTGAAGGAAGGAATGAGGAAAGAGGTGAAGTTTGATTTATTATCTAGTCTTTCTGTTGTTTTTAAATTAACTTTCTATTTGAGATAATTGTAGAGTCACGTGCTTTGTATGACTTAGCACAAAGACTCATTCACAGCTCCCTTAGCTTCAGCCAGTGGTAAGATCTTTTGTAATTATGTGTAGTACCACAACCAGCATTGATTGCTACAGTGCACCTCACCTATCTTACTTATCGTATTTCTCCAATCATAGTAGCACTCTTCATGTGTATTTGGTGCTATGGAACTTGATAACATAGGTTTGCGTCTCTACTAATAGTCAAGACAGAATAACCCCATCACCTTCACCTGGGCCTTTTATAACCATCTTTCCCTCCTAACCCATGGCAGCCATTAATTTTCCTCCATTTCTATAGTTTGTGGTTTTTTTTTTTTTTTTTTTTTTTTGGTCTTTTTGAGACAGGGTCTCCCTGTAGTCTCAGCTGGCTTGGAGCTCACTGTGTAGACCAGGCTGGCCTTGAACTCACAGAGATCCACTTGCCTCTGCCTCCCGAGTGCTGGGACTAAAGGCATGTGTCACCACACCCAGCTCATTTCTATAGTTTTGTCACCACATGGATGTTGTATAAATGGGATTATGTAGTACATGACACTTTGGGTTTATGGGTTTTTTCTCTCAGCACGGTTTCCTTAAGATTTAGTTCAAGTTGTTTGTGTCTAGAGCTCATTTTTATTGCTGTTCTCCTTTTTTTAACTGGGAAAATTCTTATCAGCAGTCCTAGCTTTGAAACAGCACACTTTCCTTTTGCAGTGCTGAATATGGAGCCTGGGACTTGTGCATTCCAGACAAGTATTCTGTCATGTTCCTAGACCTTGGCATTTTGAGATGAGGTCTTGGTAGGGTAGCCTCCAGCTTTTCATCTTCTGTCTTTGCCCCCCAAGTATGTATTGGGATTAAAGCATGTGCTACTAAGCCCAGCCTGGAGCAGCAGTTGTTTTTTTTAAAGATTTTTATTATTCTGTGTGTATGAATGGATGCCAGGGGCATGCATGCCTACTGAGGCAAGAAGAGAATGTTAGATCCCCTGGAGTTACAGATGATTGTGAGCTGCTGGAGTGGGTGCTGGGAACTGAACTTGGGTCTTTGAGCTGCTGGAGTGGGTGCTGGGAGCTGAACTTGGGTCTTTGAGCTGCTGGAGTGGGTGCTGGGAGCTGAACTTGGGTCTTCTGCAAGAGCAGGAAGTGCTTTAACTGCTGTCAGTATTTTTAAAAATATTTTATTTATTTTTATTTTATGTGTATGTGTGTATTGCCTGCATGTAAGTGCACCCGTGTCATGCAGTGCCCACAAAGGACAGAAGAGGCAGCCTAGACTGACCCCCACACTGGCTGTATAGCCAAAGATGATCTTGAACTTCTAATCCTTTTTGCCTCCACCTCCCAAGTGCTGGGATTACAGGTGTGCACCATCATGCCTGATTTATTCAAGTGCATGTTAGGAAAGCACTGTATCAGCTGAGCTACATCCCCAACCCCTCTTCCTTTTTTGGTAACTCTTTTGGTATGTCTTTCTTGCTTTTTCTTTAAAAAAAAACAAAACAAGAAAATAAAAGTATTGCCCTTATTTTCTAAAGGTAGTTTTAATTATATCTTTAAGATAAAAAAGATCTGGCTTTAAAAATAGGAATAATATTTTAGGGATTAAAAATGGAAAACATGTACAAATTAAAATTATTTCTGGGACAGAATCTAGAGACAGGCGGGCCTTCAACTTGCTATGTAGCTTAGGATGACTTTGAACTTCTGATTCTCTTGCCTCCACCTCTCAAGTGCTGAGATTACAGGTGTGTGCCACTACACCTGGTTTATCTGGTGCTGGGAATTAAACCCAGCGCTTAGTGCATGCTAAACAAGCACTCTACTAATAGAGCTACATCTCCAGCCCTAAAACTTAAATGACATGAAGAATGCAGGAGTTGTAAATGGTCTCCCTCCCTCTTAAGTTCTCCGATTTGTCTTTCTGGAAGACAGTCATTCTTTTTAGTTTTAGACATATGAAAAAATATTCTATGACTGTATTATCATTCATGTTTATATTTTCCTTACTCCAATGAAGAATACACATTTACACATGTGTGAATATATACACACGGAAGCTAAATGTACTTTGAATTTTCTCATCTGATTGTTTATAGCTTCTATTTTGTTCTACATTCACATATAGAAATTAGTCAATTTTTCATGGCTGCATAAGATTCTGATGTATGCCTATATTAGATTATTTATGATGGATATTTAGCTAATTTACAGGTTTTTTTTCCCCCTCTATTGCTTTGTGCATGTTAAGAAATTGCTCTACCACTCTTAAATGATCTTCTAATGGCCCATAGACTCAGTAGCAATATATCAGCTATTTATGAGGAAGAGTCTCTCTGTTGTCAAAGCTTAGAAAACTAACAGTACAGCTTTTAAAGAAGAATTTTGGTATGGTCCTTAGATACATGCTTGTAGAAAGATATATGCTTTATACAGACTTCATTTATACAAATAGTGGTTTTGAAAAATTAAGATTATGACAAGCAGTCTCTTTTGTATAATTTGGACTAATGATAACTGGAGATTCATTTATTAATTTAATTACATTTATTTGAATATTTGCTTTGTCTTATGTACTGTTAATAAACAACAGACTAGATAAAAGATTTCATTTCAGGCTATTTTTTATTTTATGTGTATGAGCAAATTGCCTGCATGTATGTGAGTGCACCCATGGCGTGCAGTGCTGCAGAGGTCAGAAGAATGCGTTGGAATCCCATCGAACTGGAGTTAAGGATGGTTCTTAGCCACCATGTGGATGCTGAGAATTGAACCTGGGTCTCTGCAAGGGCAGTCAGTGATCTTAAATTTTTAAAAAATACTTTATTATTTTTGTTTTATGTGTGTGAGTGTATTGCCTGCATGTATGGAAGTGTATCCATGTCATACAATGCCTGTGGAGATCAGAAGAAATGTCAAAGCCCCTGGAAATGGAGTTACAGGCAGTCGTTAGCCACCATGTAGGTGCTGGGAATCAAACCTGGGTCCTCTAACAAGAACTGTCAGTTCATCTGCAAGAGCAGTCAGAGCCATCTTTCCAGTCCCTGGACTATAACTTTTAATATGCAAGGTAGACAGCATTTGAAACCATAACCCAATAGTCTTATAGTATGTTGAAGGATGATGATTGCTATTTGAAAAGTAGTAGACTAAAATAAGAAACAGTGTGGATTGGATGCAGGAATAGGGTTGTTTTTGAATGAAATGAGATCAGGATAAACCTCCTTGATAATGACTGTTTGGGCATAAACTGGAAGGAGAGCCAAGCCTGGTATTAGGAACAAGATTGTCTCCGGCAGAGGGCATAGCTATATAGCATGCGTAGAGATGGAGAAGGCATATTTGAAGGCTGACCAATTCAGAGTGAGTTAAGAATTGCTTTGGGTCAGGGAAGTGCTTTGATCTGACAGATTTCACAGGTGCCTCTGGTAAGAGAGCAGAATAGGATTTAGGAGGGATGCTATTTACTCTGGTGCTAATTTGACCAAAATCCCTTATTGAAAAAACTTCAGGGGAGGAAAGATTTTTTTTAGCTTAGTTTAGAAGTTTCTTCCATCATGGTGGGGAGAACACAGTGGAACAAAGCCTTACAACTCATGGCATTCACGAAGTGGAGCAGGAAAGGACATGCCTACACTGACCTACTTCCTCCAGCTAGGCCACATTTCCTACCTTGTACCACCTCCTGATAATGCCATCATAGTATGACTTCATCAAGGATCAGTCCATTCATTTGGTTGGAACCTTTGTGACGTAATCATTTCTGGAACACCACAGCCACACTCAGAGATCTGTGCTTTCCTAATCCCAAAGTTATTTCTCAGTCCATTCAAGTTGGCAGTCGAGATGAACCATCAGAGGAGTTTTTTTGCAGTAATTGAGCTGGAGGTAGTGATGTCTTATGTAGGACATGGCTGTGGAAGTGTCAGAAAGCAGTCATACTTCAGATACCTTTTCTGTAGCACCAGTACTCATTTCTGACTAGATGTCAGGTGTCAGAAAAGTAGAGCTTGGTTTTAATGAAGTGAAAGGATGGATAGAATTGGCATCAGTTGAGATGGGGAGGGCTGAAGACAGCAGATATGGGAGAGAAGGCCACAAGTACGGTTTTGAGATATGCAAAATTAGGATTTTGTTTGTCTTTGAGTTAGGGTCTGAACATTATAGCTCAAGCTGGTCTTAGGACTCATTATCTAGCCCTAGGCTGGCCTTGAACTTGCAGTGATCCTCCTGCCTCAAGCCTTTCCAATACTGAGATTTTAGGTGTGAGCCACCATGTTCTGTTTCAAATTGAAATTTTGATAAGATATATAGAATGAGGCTGGAGTTCTTGAATGAGATTGGGACTAAGGCTAGAAACTTCAAGTTATTTAAGGCCATAGAACTGGATGAGATTGCCAAGATGTGGTTCCTCTAAGAACTTCAGAGACAGTTGTCAGTGATTGAGAGCATGCAACCAACATTTGGGTGTTTATGTGCCACACATAATATATATATAATATGTGTGTGTGTGTGTGTGTGTGTGTATAAAAAACGTCACATGTAACACTATTTCATGAGGTAGACACTTTTTTTTACTTGGCATTTAAAACTCTTACAGCTAAGTAATTTAACAAAATCATAACAGTAAGAGAGAATTTATAATCAGGGGTGCTTTACTTCAAAACCCATGCTCACTGCTGGAGAGATGCCTCAGTGGTTAAGAGTACTTGTTGATCTTACAGAGGACCCAGGTTCTATTTGCAGCTCACCCACATGGCAGCTCACAGCTGTCTGTAACTCCTCAGAGGCCTCTCTGGCCTCTGAGGGCAGCAGGCATATATGTGGTG